>NW_024429225.1:422500-633339 GCF_017639785.1 Mesocricetus auratus | reverse complement strand
TGCTTTGAGTTTCTCTCCATTTAGTTTGATGTTAGCTGTTGGTTTACTGTATGTTGCTTTTATTATGTTCAGGTACGTTCCTGTTATCCCTGATCTCTCTAGGACCTTTATCATGAAGGGGTGCTGGATTTTGTCAAAGGCTTTTTCAGCATCTAGTGAGATAATCATGTGGTTTTTCTTTCGCAGATTGTTAATATGGTGGATTACATTGATAGATTTTCTAATGTTGAACCATCCCTGCATTCCTGGAATGAAGCCTACTTGATCATGGTGTATGATTTTTCTGATGTGTTCTTGAATCCGGTTTGCAAGTATTTTATTGAGTATTTTTGCATCAATGTTCATGAGGGAAATTGGTCTATAGTTCTCTTTCTTAGTTGTGTCTTTGTGTGGCTTGGGTATCAAGGTAATTGTAGCCTCATAGAAAGAGTTTGGCAGTGAGCCTCCTGCTTCTATAGTGTGGAATACTTTGACGAGTATTGGAATGAGCTCTTCTTTGAATTTCTGGTAGAATTCTGCACTGAAGCCATCTGGGCCTGGGCTTTTTTTGTTTGGGAGACTTTTGATGACTGCTTCTATTTCATTAGGGGTTATAGGTCTGTTTAGATTATTTATCTGTTCTTGATTTAGTTTTGGCAAGTGATATCTATCCAGGAAATTGTCCATTTCCTTTAAATTTTCAAATTTTGTGGAGTACAGATTTTCAAAGTATGCCCTGATGATTCTCTTGATTTCCTCAGAGTCCGTTGTTATGTCCCCTTTCTCATCCCTGATTTTGTTAATTAGCATGTTCTCTCTCTGTCTTTTGGTTAGTTTGGACAGAGGTTTGTCTATTTTGTTGATTTTCTCAAAGAACCAACTCTTTGTTTCATTGATTCTTCTCAATGTTTTCCTGGTTTCTACTTGATTGATTTCAGCCCTCAATTTGATTATTTCCTGGCGTCTGCTCCTCCTGGGGGAGTTTGCTTCTTTTTGTTCTAGAACATTCAGCTGTGCTATTAATTCTCTAGTATGACTGTTCTCCAGTTTTTTCATGTGGGCACTTAGTGCTATAAACTTTCCTCTCAGCACTGCTTTCAAAGTGTCCCATAAGTTTGTGTATGTTGTGTCTTCATTCTCATTGAAATCGAGGAAGTCTTTAATTTCTTTTTTTATTTGTTCCTTTACCCAGGGATGGTGCAATTGTGCATTGTTCAATCTCCATGAGTTTGTAGGGTTTCTGCGATTTGTGTTATTGTTGAATTCTAATGTTAATGCATGGTGGTCTGATAAGATGCAGGGGGTTATTCCAATTTTTTTGTATCTGTGGAGATTTGCTATGTTTCCTATTATGTGGTCAATTTTAGAGAAGGTTCCATGTGGTGCCGAGAAGAAGGTATATCCCTTTGTATTTGGGTGGAATGTTCTATAGATGTCTGTTAAACCCAGTTGGGTCATAACTTCTATTAATTCTTTTGTTTCTTTGTTAAGTTTCTGTCTGGAGGTCCTATCTAGCGGTGAGAGCGGAGTGTTGAAGTCTCCTACTATTAGTGTGTGAGATTTTATGTGCATTTTGAGCTTTAGTAATGTTTCTTTCACGAATGTAGGTGCCTTTGTATTTGGGGCGTAGATATTTAAAATCGAGACTTCGTCTTGATGTATTTTTCCTTTGATGAATATGAAGTGCCCTTCTTCATCTCTTTTGATTGATTTTAATTTGAAGTCTAATTTGTTAGATATTAGGATTGCTACGCCCGCTTGTTTCTTGGGGCCGTTTGATTGGAAGATCTTTTCCCAGCCCTTTACTCTGAGATAACGTCTGTCTTTGGTGTTGAGATGTGTTTCTTGTATGCAGCAGAAGGAAGGGTTCTGTCTTCGTATCCATTCTGCTAGTCTGTGTCTTTTTATAGGTAAGTTGAGGCCATTGACATTGAGGGATATTAATGACCATTGATTGGTGATCCTTGTTTGCGCTTGATTTATTGTTAGTGAAGTTATTTTGTGTAGTTTCTCCTCCCTTTTTCTTTTAGTGTTTTGTAAAGTATGATTCTATATTGCCTGTGTCTTTGTGAATGTAGTTATCTTCCTTGGCTCTAGGTTTTCCTTCTAGCATTTTCTGTAGAGCTGGATTCATGGATACGTATTGTTTAAATCTGGCTTTGTCATGGAATATTTTGTTTTCTCCATCTATGGTAATTGAGAGCTTTGCTGGATATAGTAGTCTGGGCTGGCATCCTTGTTCCCTTAGCGTTTGTAGGACATCTGACCAGGATCTTCTGGCTTTCATCGTTTCCATTGAGAAGTCAGGTGTAATTCGGATAGGTCTGCCTTTGTATGTTACTTGGCCTTTTTCTTTAGCTGCTCTTAATATTTTCTCTTTGCTCTGTAGGTTTGATGTTTTGATTATTATATGGCGAGGTGACTTCTTCTTCTGGTCAAGCCTATTTGGTGTTCTGTAAGATTCTTGTACTTTCATAGGCATATCTTTCTTTAGGTTAGGGAAGTTTTCTTCTATGATTTTGTTGAATATGTTTTCTGTACCTTTAAGTTGAAGTTCTTCACCTTCTTCTATACCTATTATTCTCAGGTTTGGCTTCTTCACGGTGTCCCATATTTCCTGGATATTTTGTGTTAAGGATTTGTTGGTTTTGAGATTTTCTTTGGTTGACGATGCTATGTCCTCTAATGAGTCTTCAACACCTGAGATTCTCTCTTCTATCTCTTGTATTCTATTGGTGATGCTTGCATCTGTGATTCCAGACCGTTTACCGAGCTTTTCTATTTCCAGCATCCCTTCATTCTGTGTTTTCTTTATCGTTTCTATTTCAGCTTTCAATCCTTCAACTGTTTGAGCTGTTTCCTTAATTTTCTTGGTTGTTTTTTCTTGGTGCTCTTTAGATTCTTTGAGAGATTTGTTTATTTCTTGAATTTTTCCCCCATTTCATGGATTTTTTTGTTTGTTTTTTCTTCTATTTCTTTAAGGGATTTCCTCGTTTCTTCCTTGAGGCTCTCCATCATCTTCATGAAATAATTTTTAAGGTCTGTCTCCTCTTCTTCATCTATGTAGTGCTTTTCAGGTCTTGCTGGTGTTGGATCCCTGGATTCTGGTGGGGTCGTGTTGGTGTTTCTATTGCTGAGTGATCTCTTATTCTGTCTTCTTCCCATCTCTTCTTCCAGTGGGTGCTGGTGGGGGCTTTCTGTCTCCACTGGTCTCCTTCTTTACTGCAGCTGAAGCTGAAGCTGGCCTCGCTGGGGTTGGGGTCTTGGAGGGGCTGATCTCTTTCCTGTGTGGGTGGCTCTTCTGAAGCTGGGCTCGCTGGGTTGGGGTCTTGGAGGAGCTGATCTCTTTCCTGTGTGGGCGGCTCTTCTGGAAGCCGGGAGCGGCCTCGAAGATGGAGGGGATGGGTGATGGGCAGGTGGTCCCAGCCAGAGACCCAATCTCACCTGAAGCTGGGCTCGCTGGGTTGGGGTCTTGGAGGAGCTGATCTCTTTCCTGTGTGGGCGGCTCTTCTGGAAGCCGGGAGCGGCCCCGAAGATGGAGGGGGATGGGTGATGGGCGGGTGGTCCCAGCCAGAGACCCAATCTCACCTGAAGCTGGGCTCGCTGGGTTGGGGTCTTGGAGGAGCTGATCTCTTTCCTGTGTGGGCGGCTCTTCTGGAAGCCGGGAGCGGCCCCGAAGATGGAGGGGATGGGTGGTGGGCGGGTGGTCCCAGCCAGAGACCCAATCTCACCTGAAGCTGGACTCGCTGGGTTGGGGTCTTGGGGAGCTGATCTCTTTCCTGTGTGGGCGGCTCTTCTGGAAGCCGGGAGCGGCCCCGAAGATGGAGGGGATGGGTGGTGGGCGGGTGGTCCCAGCCAGAGACCCAATCTCACCTGAAGCTGGACTCGCTGGGTTGGGGTCTTGGGGAGCTGATCTCTTTCCTGTGTGGGCGGCTCTTCTGGAAGCCGGGAGCGGCCCCGAAGATGGAGGGGGATGGGTGATGGGCGGGTGGTCCCAGCCGGGGACCCAATCTCACCTGAAGCTGGGCTCGCTGGGTTGGGGTCTTGGAGGAGCTGATCTCTTTCCTGTGTGGGCGGCTCTTCTGGAAGCCAGGAGCGGCCCCGAAGATGGAGGGGGATGGGTGATGGGCGGGTGGTCCCAGCCAGAGACCCAATCTCACCTGAAGCTGGACTCGCTGGGTTAGGGTCTTGGGGAGCTGATCTCTTTCCTGTGTGGGCGGCTCTTATGGAAGCCCGGAGCGGCCCCGAAGATGGAGGGGATGGGTGATGGGCGGGTGGTCCCAGCCGGGGACCCAATCTCACCTGAAGCTGGGCTTGCTGGGTTGGGGTCTTGGAGGAGCTGATCTCTTTCCTGTGTGGGCGGCTCTTCTGGAAGCCGGGAGCGGCCCCGAAGATGGAGGGGGATGGGTGATGGGCGGGTGGTCCCAGCCGGGGACCCAATCTCACCTGAAGCTGGGCTCGCTGGGTTGGGGTCTTGGAGGAGCTGATCTCTTTCCTGTGTGGGCGGCTCTTCTGGAAGCCGGGAGCGGCCCCGAAGATGGAGGGGGATGGGTGGTGGGCGGGTGGTCCCAGCCAGAGACCAAATCTCACCTGAAGCTGGACTCGCTGGGTTGGGGTCTTGGGGAGCTGATCTCTTTCCTGTGTGGGCGGTAAATTTTCTTTTTATACATATAGCAAATACATTCAATCTCTAGTAAGTCCTAAGTCATAGCATGTCTGAGGGTCACATAAGTAGTTCAGGAGTACATCTTCAGCTAACTTTTTAATCTCGGCAATGCCATTTATACCTTTAGTATTTCTCCACTGCAGGATTAGACGGATCCTTGTAAGACAAGGATTGCTATTTAGGCAGTTTGGGGAATTTTTGTAGACTACTTCTTACATGCTATACAAACGTTGTCCAGATAGATCATTTTGGATGAGAGTAAGTAGTAAGTCTAGTTTTATAATAATATCTTAAAACACTGACAAAGAGTCATCATGAAAAAAAATATACAGCATGTTCCATTGCTGTCTTTCTGCAACAAAATTGTAGTTAGTTCCAAGAGCCAAAGAGCCTACCTACCGTTGAGTTTCATGCTAAAAATAAGTGCAGGAGGTATAGCATGGGCAGCAAGAAGGTGTTTTCTCGTGCCTTCAACTAAAGTTTCCTCTGCTAAACATGTACAATGAAGAAAGAGGTATGAGTGGGTGGACCTATGTTCTTCCCTATCTTAGAAAGCCAAGTGCCAAGTACCAACTCTGTAACAGTTCCATCCGCGTGTATGTAGGATTATTGTTGATCCTGGGGAAGCATAAATCTGTGGTTTATCACCCGGCATTATTAAGTCATTAGTGGTCTTCTGCTTCCAGATAGAATATTAACAATCACTTCTTTCTGAATGCGTCACACTGTGTCTTTATTATGTGTTATGGATCAGAGCTAGAAAATTACCACAAGAAAATTTTATTCTAAGAATGCAAGGAATATAATTTACGAAGATATAGATTTGTCTCCTCAGACTTGTAAAACTTACTTTGCAACTCAAAACTTCGGTGGTTTCACTTTCTACTACATTATGCCACAATGAAATGTTTTTTTGCTTTAAGTTATTCTTTTATTATAACAAACAAAAAAATAATTCATTATTTTGTACACACCTTGTATTTCTTGTGTTAATACAGTTAGTATGATATCAAGCATTCATGTTAATTACCATTTGGAACTGAAGTAATCAGTACTTTTACTCATAAGTATTGCAAATAGAGCTTTGATATTTGAGAGTTATCTGTCACTCATAAGTATCTCAGCAGAGTAAAAACAGCACTTTACAGCAAACACATGCAGATATATATATATATATATATATATATATATATATATATATATATATTCCCCTTAAACGTTTGAGAAAAGGCAAAACTAAACACCTGAGATTGACTGAAAGGAAGGTAACAGTCTATCAAGTGGTCCATTCTTTTGACATATATAAAAATAATCAAGTTAAAAATTATACTCTTGAGACACCAACCTCCAGCATCCCCAGGTTCAGGCGAGCTTGGGACCCTCTGGGACCACCCCCTGCCACACATCAGCCACTCCCTCAGTGTTCCATGGGCCTGCTCCTGGCATAGAGAGGACTGGCCCAAACAGGAAAGGCATCAGCCCTTCCAAACTGCACCCTTCAGCATCCCCAGCTTCAGCTTCAGGAAAGAAAGAGAACAGTGGAGACAGAAGGACCCCACCTGCACCCACTGGAAGAAGAGATGGGAAGAAGACAGAATAAGAGCTCACTCAGCAATAGAAAGACCAACGTGACTCCACCAGAATCTAGAGACCCAATGCCAACAACACCTGAAAAACACAAAATACGATGAAGCAGAAAAGAAAGACATTAAAATGTATTTTTATGAAGATGATAGAGACCCTCGAAGAAGAAACAAGGATATCCCTTAAAGAAATAGAAGAAAAAACAAAAAATTCAAGAAATAAACAAATCTCTTAAAGAATCTGAAGAGTACCAAGAGAAAATAACCAAACAAATAAAGGAAACAACTCAAAGACTTGAAGGATTAAAAGTTGAAATAGAAACAATAAGGAAAACACAGAATGTGGGGATGCTGGAAATAGAAAAGCTGGGTAAACGATCAGGAACTACAAATGCAAGTATCACCAGTAGAATAAAAGAGATAGAAGAGAGAATCACAGGTGTTGAAGACTCATTAGAGGATATACAGTCATCAACCAAAGAAAACCTCAAAACCAACAAATACCTAGCACAAAATATCCAGGAAATATGGGACACCATGAAGAAGCCAAACCTGAGAATAATAGGTATAGAAGAAGGTGAGGAAATATAGCTCAAAGGTACAGAAAACATATTCAACAAAATCATAGAAGAAAACTTCCCTAACCTAAAGAAGAATATGCCTATGAAAATACAAGACTCTTACAAAACACCAAATAGGCTGGACCAAAAAAAGAAGTCACCTCGCCATATAATAACGAAAACATCAAACCTACAGAAAAAAGAGAAAATATTAACAGCAGCTAAAGAAAAAGGTCAAGTCATATAAAGGCAGACCTATCCAAATTACACCCGACTTCTCAATAGAAACTGTGAAAGCCAGAAGATACTGGACAGATGTCCTACAAATGCTAAGGGAACAAGGATGCCAGCCCAGAATACTATATCCACCAAAGCTTTCAATTACCATGGATGGAGAAAACAAAATATTCCATGACAAAGCCAGATTTAAACAATACATATCCATGAATCCAGCTCTAGAGAAAGTGCTAGAAGGAAAATCTAGACCCAATTAAGATAACTACACTCACAAAGACATAGGCAATAGATAATCCCACTTTACCAAACACCAAAAGAAAAAAGGAGGAGAACCTACACACAATAACACCACTACCAATAAATCAAGCACAAACAATGGTCTTTAATATCCCTCAATATCAACGGTCTCAACTTGCCTATAAAAAGACAAAGGCTAGCAGAATGGATACAAAGATAGAACCCATCCTTCTGCTGCATACAAGAAACACATCTTAACTTCAAAGACAGACGTTACCTCAGAGTAAAGGGTTGGGAAAAAAGACTT
This sequence comes from Mesocricetus auratus, assembly GCF_017639785.1. Lineage (NCBI taxonomy): Eukaryota > Metazoa > Chordata > Mammalia > Rodentia > Cricetidae > Mesocricetus > Mesocricetus auratus. The sequence continues at coordinate 625,770 of NW_024429225.1, read as the reverse complement.
TCCACTCAAATGGACCCAAGAAACAGGCTGGTGTAGAAATCCTAATAGCTAACAAACCAGACTTCAAATTAGAATCAATCAAAAGAGATGAAGAAGGACATTTCATATTCATCAAAGGAAAAGTCCATCAAGATGAAGTCTCAATTTTGAACATCTATACCCAAATACAAAGGCACCCACATTCATGAAAGAAACATTACTAAAGCTCAAATTGCACATAAAATTTCACATACTAGGAGGAGCAGACTTCAACACTCTGTTCTCACCGTTAGACAGGACCTCCAGACAGAAACTCAACAAAGAGACAAAGGAACTAAGAGAAGTTATGACACAATTGTATTTAACAGACACCCATAGAACATTCCACTCAAACACAAAGGGATATGCCTTCTCGATGCCACATGGAAACTTCTCTAAAATCAACCACATAATAGGAAACATAGCAAACCTCCACAGATACAAAAAATTGGAATAACCCCCTGTATCATATCAGACCACCATGCATTAAAATTAGAATTCAACAATAACACAAATGCAGAAACCCTACAAACTCATGTAATTTGAAAAACGCACAATTGCACCATCCCTGGGTAAAGGAAGAAATAAAAAAAGAAATTAAAGACTTCCTGGAATTCAATGAGAATGGAGACACAACATACCCAAACTTAGCAGTGCCAAGAGGAAAGTTCAAGAATTAATAGCACAGCTGAATGCTCTAGAACAAAAAGAAGCAAACTCACCCAGGAGGAGCAGACACCAGGAAATAATCAAATTGAGGGCTGAAATTAATCAAGTAGAAACCAGGAAAACATTGCAAAGAATTAATGAAACAAAGAGTTGGTTCTTTGAGAAAGTCAACAAGATAGTCCAAACAAACCAAAAGACAGAGAGAGAGCATATGCTAATTAACAGAATCAGAAATGAAAAGGGGGACATAACAATGGACACTGAGGAAATCCAGAGAATCATCAGGGCACACTTTGAAAATCTGTACTCCACACAATTGGAAAATTTATAGGAAATGGACGATTTCCTGTATAGATATTACTTGCCAAAACTAAATCAAGAACAGATAAACAATCTAAACAGACCTATAACCCTTAACAAGATAGAAACAGTCATCAAAAGTCTCCCAACCAAAAAAAAAAGCCCAGAAAGAGAATTCTACCAGAAATTCAAAGAAGAGCTAATTCCAATACTCCTCAAAGTGTTCCACACAATAGAAGCAGGAGGCTCACTGCCAAACTCTTTCTAATAGGCTACAATTACCTTGGTACCCAAGCCACAAAAAGACACAACTAAGAAAGAGAACTATAGACCAATTTCCCTCATGAACATCGATGCAAAAATATTCAATGAAATACTAGCAATTCGGATTCAAAAATACATTGGAAAAATCATCCACCATGATCAAGTTGGCTTTATCCCAGGAATGCAGGGATGGTTCAACATTAGAAAATCTATCAATGTAATCTACCATATAAACAAACTACAAAAGAAAAGCCAGATGATCAACTCACTAGATGCTGTAAAAGCCTTTGAGAAAATACAGCACACCTTCATGATAAAGGTCCTAGAGAGATCAGGGATAACAGGAACATACCTGAACATAATAAAAGCAATATAAAGTAAACTAACAGCTAATATCAAACTAAATGGAGAGAAACTCAACGCAATTCCTCTAAAATCAGGAACAAGACAAGGCTGTCCACTCTCTCCATATCTCTTCAATGTTGTACTTGAAGATCTAGCTAGAGCAATAAGACAACAAAAGGAGATCAAAGGGATACAAATAGAAAAAGAAGAAGTCAAGCTTTCACTATTTGCAGATGATATGGTAATTTATATAAGTGACCTGAAAAACTCTGCAAGGGAACTCCTAGAGCTGATAAACGCCTTCATCAAAGTGGCAGGATACAAAGTTAACTCGAAAAAAAAATCAGTAGCCCTATTATATACAGATGATAAAGTGGCTGAGAAAGAAATCGATGAAACATGACACTTTACATTAGCCATAAACAGCACCACATATCTGGGGATAACGTTAACCAAAGAAGTGAAAGATCTTTATATCAAGGACATTGAGTCTCTAAAGAAAGAAATCTAAGAGGATACCAGAAAATGGAAAGATCTCCCATGTTCTTGGATTGGTAGGATCAACATAATAAAAATGACAATCTTGCCAAAAGCAATCTACAGATTCATCTACTGATTCATTGCAATCCCCATCAAAATCCCAGCACAATTCTTCACAGACTTTGAAAGAACAATAATCAACTTTATATGGAATAACAAAAGACCCAGGATAGTCAAAACAACCCTATACAATAAAGGAACTTCAGGAGGCATCACCATACCTGACTTCAAGCTCTATTACAGAGCTATAGTCCTGAAAACAGCTTGGTATTGTCACAACAATAGGCAGGTAAACCAATGGAACAGAATTGAAAACCCTGATTTTAACCAACACACCTATGAACACTTGATTTTTGACAAAGAAGCTAAAACTGTACAATGGAAAAAAGAAAGCATCTTCAACAAATGGTGCTGGCATAACTGGGTACTGGTATGCAGAAGACGGCAGATAGATTCATGTTTATCGCCTTGTACAAAACTTAAGTCCAAATGGATAAAAGATCTCAACATAAATCCAACCACACTGAAACTATTAGAAGAGAAAATGGGGAATACTCTTCAAAAAATTAGTATGGGAGACGGCTTCCTCAACATAACACCAGTAGCACAGACACTGAGATCAAAAATTAACAAATGGGACCTCCTGAAACTAAGAAGCTTCTGTAAGGCAAAGGACACAGTCAACAAGACAAAAAGGCAGCACACAGAATGGGAAAAGATATTCACTAACCCCACATCTGACAGAGGGCTGATCTCCAAAATTTACAAAGAACGCAAAAAGTAAGTCTCCAAAACACCAAAGGATGCAATTAGAAAGTGGGGTACAGAACTAAATACAGAACTCTTAATAGGGGAGTCTAAAATGTCTGAGACACTTAAGAAAGTGCTCAACATCCTTAATCATCAGGGAAATGCAAATCAAAACAACTCTAAGATACCATCTTACTCCTGTCAGAATGGCTAAAATAAAAAACACCGAAGATAATTTATGCAGGAGAGGATATGGAGAGAGGGAAACACTCCTCCACTGCTGGTGGGAGTGCCAACTTGTACAGCCACTTTGGAAATCAGTATGGAGATTCCTCAGGAAAATGGGAATCAACCTACCGCAGGACCCAGCAATTACACTCTTAGGCATATACCCAAAAGATGCAAATTCATACAACAAGGACATCTGTTCCACTATGTTCATAGCAGCATTGTTTGTAATAGCCAGAACCTGGAAGCAACCTAGATGCCCCACCACTGAAGAGTGGATAGAGAAAATGGGGTACATTTACACAATGGAGTACTACTCAGCGGAAAAAAATAACGGAATCTTGAAATTCTCAGGTAAATGGATGACACTGGAAGAAACCATCTTGAGTGAGGTAACCCAGTCACAAAAAGACAAGCATGGTATGTACTCACTCATATGTGGATTTTAGACATGAATCAGGATAGTGCCAGTCTGCAATGCCACTGACAGAGTCTGGGAGACAGGAAAGAACCTAAGAGAGATATTCATGGTGTCCCAGAGAAGAGGAATGAGGCAAGATTCCTGAACAGATTGGGAACACGGCAGGAGGTGTGTTTGGGGGAGTGGGAGCTGTGAAGAAGAGAGGGGGAGAAGAGGAGGATAGAGTAGGTCATGGGGGAACAGGAAGGTTGAGTGGGGGGTAGAACATGGGGATAACAGGATGAGAAATACTATAATAGAGGGAGTCATAGGTCTGAAGAGAGATCTGGCACCAGTGAGAGCTCTAGTGATCTAAAAGGATGACACCAACTGGCAAGCTAAGCAATAGTGGAGAGACTACCTTAAATGCCCGTTCCTGATAATGAACTTGAAGTCTACCTTATATGCCATCCTAGGACCTTCATCCAGTGACTGATGGAAGCAGAGGCAAACACCCACAATTAAACACTGAACTGAACCCATGGAACCCAGTGACAGGGAGAGAGGAGCAATGAGCAAATTGGCAAAGAATGGGCAGGTGAAACCAGCAGAGACAGCTGATCCGAACAGGGGAGAGCTCTTGGACCCCAGACCGACAGCGGGGAGGCCAGCATGGGACTGATCCAGATCCCCTGAATGTGAGAGTCAGTGAGGAGGCCTGGGCAACCTATGGGGTCCTGAGCAGTGGATCAGTGTTTATCCCTGGAATACAAACAGACTTTGTGTGTCCATAACACAAAGAGGGATGCTCTCTCAGCCTGGACTCTTAGGGGAGTGCCTGGACCCTGCCCTGAGGGAAATGACAGACTCTGAATATCCCCTATGTGGAAGGAAGTGGGGATAGGGTGGGAGGTTGGGCAGGGATGTGGGGGTGTGCAGGAGGAGGGAAGGGAAAGAGAACTGGGATTGACATGTGAAACAAGCTATTTAAAAATTAAAGTAATAAAAACATTATACTCTTACATGAATGATACAACTACTATTTTGTATTTTTCTTATTGTGATTATCTAGCTGTCCAGAGGCTACACTTTTTCTGGTGTGTGCATGTAGGTAAGGTGCTCTGTTTGCTTGTTTGTTTCGTGCAGGCCTATGAACACATTTAGATGCCTGTGAGCACACATGCAGGTGCCAGAAGACACTGCTTTATGCAAGCATTTGTTAGTAGGTGTCTTTGCTGATTCCCTGACAATGTGGTGAACAAAGACTAAAATGTTTACATATTATGGCACCTGAAATAAGGTAGACTATAAGATTGTGAGCAATACTCCTAAAATATCATTCCAAAAGAGCAGATACTAGATACCTTCCAAAGAAGTAGCAACTTCATAAAAGAAACACTGTTAGATCTAAAACCACAAACTAATTCCCATAGTGATGGTGGGTAATTTCAAGATCCTACTCTCCTCAATATACACATCATATAGGGAAAAAACTAAGCAGAAAAACTCCAAATTTAAATAACATCATAAACCAAATGGACCTAACACACTTACAGAACATCCCACCCAAGCATTACATCTTACACATTTGTATCAGTAATGTAAACCTCTCCAAAACTGGCCACACACTAGAACACCAAAGAAATCTCAACAAACACAGAAAAATGTAAATAATACCTTACATTCTATCAGACCACAGTGGCACAAAGCTGGATATAAATAGCCATAACAAATACATAAATTACACAAACTTGTAGAAACTAAATAGAATACTAGTGAATAATAATTGGGACAAAGATGAATTTAAAAAGGAAACTTTTTAATTCCTAGAATTGAATATAAATGACAAGAATCTAGGAGGTTAAATAAAATCACTCCTAACAGGAAAGTTTATAGTTTTAAATGCTAACACTATAAATAAATAAACAAATAAATAAAAAAGCAAGCATACCTCGTTAATATCTTAGGGATGCACTGAAAGTCTTGGAAAACACAGAACAAACAACACCCCCAAAGGATGTATACAGGAAAAGGTAATCAAGATCAAGACTGAAATTAATGAAATAGAGACAAAGAAATACAAAGAATGAATGCAATGAAGAATTGGTTGTTTGAAAACAGTAAGATTGGTAAAACTTTAGCAAAGTTAACCAACAGAAAAAGAGAACTGATACAAATTAATAAAATTAGATCTAAGAGAAACATTCAAACAGACACAAGAGGAAATTCTGAGTTATAAGTGCCTTACTTTAAAAATCTATATTCTACCAAACTAGAAAATCTAAAGAAATGGATGAGTTTCTAGATACATATGACCTACCAAAGACAAGTCAAAATGAAATACATAAATTAAATAGACATGTATTACCCAATTAGATAGAAGCAATAATTTAAAATCTCCCAACTAAAAAAATAAACATACAAACAAAAAATGACTACATGAATACAGTGAAGAACCGTTCCACAGAATATAAATGAACATTACTAAAACTACATGAAGAGAAAGCAAAGAATATTATACTTCAATTTTATGATGAACAAGTGTAAGCATTTCGTGCTGGATTGGGATGGGACAGGTATTCTGGAGCTCGGGAGTCACAGAATACTGAGTTAAACAGCTCAGACGGGAAGGTATCCTGGAGCTCAGGAGCCAAGGACCACCACAAGTTGTAGTAAGTTTAGCCCTGAGGCAAGGCTTCCCCTGTGTATAGGCTCGGCTCCGGCAGGACAGGGTCTTCCAGCTGGGGATGCTTACCCAGTGCAGCAGTTTTGCCCCAGCAGGAGAGGTTTCCCGGGTGAAGTTGCTACAGTTCAGCACTGAGTGGACAGCTGAGTGTAACAACTCTGTGCCAGAAGGTCCCTCCCCCCCGAAAAGTTTTACAACCCTGCTCTGTCTGCTCTGTCCAGGGTCCTCTCTGCTCTGCTGCAAATGAAGGTCTTCACCGGAAGCTCATCCAAGGGGTTTATTGGAAGGGAAGAATCCAGGAGAGTGGATGGCAGAAGACAGCCGGGCAGCATGAAAGGCCACAAGCTAAACAGACACAGGGTTTATATAGGGCTTCCAGGATGGGGATTGGTCAGACTTCAATGCTGAGCTGAGACTGGCTAGAGTTCCTGCTCAAGGACTGGTTAGTTTTCTGCACAGGGTTAAGGTCAGATTTGGCTCTGGTTTCAGGGCCAAAGTGTGTTTCTTTCTCTGGTCCTTTTTAGCCTTTTGGCTCTAGTTTTAGGGCCAGTGTGTATTTCTTTCACTGGCTCTGATTCCAGGGACAAAGTGTGTTCTTTTGGCACTGGTTTCAGGGTCAGGGTACATTTCTTTGGTTCTGGTTGCAGGGCCAAAGTGTGTTTCTTTGGCTCTGCTCAGGGTGTGTTTCTTTGGCTGGTCCCTTTTCCCTACAACAAGGACATAGAAATTCTCAATAAAATACTTGCACACAGGATTCAAAAACATATAAAAATGATTATCCACAAAAACCAAGACTACCCCATTTCAGAGATGGAGGAATGGCAAAACAAACATAAATAAATCAATATAATCCGTCTCATAAATGGACTCAAACAAACCAGACGAGCCTTTCGTTGGATTAAAAAAAAAGGCTTTTGGAAAAAAATAATCTCTCCAGCTTCTGGACTAAGAGTTCTGGATCTTTTTATTAGCAATCTTTTTAGAGGGTTAGTTTATACAGTGATTTTCTTTTTAAAAATTTTAATTTTGAGATTATAATATGATTACATGTCTCTCTTCCCTTTGGATATCATACAATATATTGATATTATATTCAAACGCCTTCACTCAAATACTCCAAAATTCATGCCACCACTTTTAGAGTAATTGTTTTTTCCAAGATTGAAGCATTCTATCCTGCCAGGAAACTCTTTAAGCAAGGGGGTAAACAACTCAAAATACCTCCAGGAAGTCCCTAAAACTGACCAGATTTACTAACCCCCTCCCTACCAGATTAAACAAGCCAAACTGCAAAAAAGATTGAGAGCAGACCAGAGGAAACAGAAACCAGCCTGGGAGAAGTTTAGGATACTCTCCAACATGTTGAACTGTCTGAACAACTGCAGTGTGTTCCAGGTTCCTGTCTTTTGTGAGCTCTCACAGGTGGCGATGATGTGGGCTTTCATGATACAGATATCTTTTTGAGTCATTTCTATTCATGTAAGTAAACGCTCACCCATACTCTCCTATACATAACACCAATAAAACTCATTGGTTCTGGATGTTGGTGGTACTATACTTTGGTCTGCCATAGGTTCTCTATCTAGGGTGAGTAGACAAGTATGTTGCATCTTCCCAGGAAAAGTTTTATTAGACAATACCTCCCTACCCACCCAGCTTTCTGTCCTTTGTTTTTCAACCCATCAAGTTCAATCTGTGTTGTTCAAATGTTCTTTCCCCTGGAGCATTAATGATGATAGCCGATGCTATAGTGGATACAATACATTTATTTACCAGAGAGGGAGAGACACACTAGCTAGGAGTTTGAAGCATGGCCGGCTTCCAAAAGAGGAGGTCCTTTTTCCTTTCACTTCCTTTTATCTCTACCTGTGCTAATTTACTTGTGAAAGACCTGTATTGCAAGAACTTTGAGTCTTTAAAGAAAGAAATTAAAGAAGCCCTCAGAAAATGGAAAGATCTCCCATGCTCTTGGATAGGTAGGATCAATGTAGTAAAAATGGCAATCCTGCCAAAAGCAATCTACAGATTCAATGCAATCCCCATTAAAATACCAGCACAATTCTTCACAAACCTTGAAAGAACAATAATCAATTTTGTATGAAAAAAAAAAAGATCCAGGATAGGCAAAACAACCTTACTCAACAAAGCAACATCTGGAGGTATCACCATCCTGACCTCAAACTCTATTATAGAGCTGTAGTCCTGAAAACAGTTTGGTATTGGCACAAAATTAGACAGGTAGACAAATGGAATCGAATTGAACACCCTGATATTAACCCATACATGTATGAACATCTCATCTTAGACAAAGAAGCTAAAAATAAACAATGGAAAAAAGAAAGCATCTTTAACAAATGGTGCTGGCATAACTGGATGCCGACACGTAGAAGAATGCGGATCGATCCATGTTTATCGCCATGTACAAAACTTAAGTCCAAATGGATCAAAGACCTCAACATAAATCCAGCCACACTGACCCTCTTAGAAGAGAAGGTGGGTGGTACCCTTGAGCGAATTGGTACAGGAGACAGCTTCCTGAACATAGCACCTGTAGCACAGACAGTGAGGTCAACAATTAATAAATGGGACCTCCTGAAACTGAGAAGCTTCTCTAAGGCAAAGGACACAGTCATTAAGACAAAAAGGCAACCCACAGAATGGGAAAAGATATTCACTAACCCCACATCTGACAGAGGGTTGATCTCCAAAATTTACAAAGAACTCAAGAAGCAAGTCTGCAAAACACCAAAGGACCTTATTAAAAAGTGGGCTGCAGAACTAAATAGAGAGTTTTCAATAGAGGAGTCTAAAATGGCTGAGAGGCACTTGAGGAAGTAATCAACATCCTTAGCCATCCAGGAAATGCAAATCAAAACAACTCTGAGATACCATCTCACTCCTGTCAGAATGGCTAAAATCAAAAACGCCAATGACTATTTATGCTGGAGATCATGTGGTAAAAGGGGAACACTCCTCCATTGCTGGTGGGAGTGCCAAGTGGTTCAGCCACTTTGGAAATCAGTATGGAGATTCCTCAGAAAAATGGGAATAAACCTACCACAAGACCCAGCAACTCCACTCTTAGGCATATATCCAAAAGATGCCCATTAATACAACAAGGGCATCTGTTCCACTATGTTCATAGCAGCATTGTTTGTAATAGCCAGAACCTGGAAGCAACCTAGATGCCCCACAACTGAAGAGTGGATAGAGAAAATGTGGTACATTTACACAATGGAGTACTATTCAGCCGAAAAAAAACGATGGAATCCTGAAATTTTCAGGCAAATAGATGGCACTAGAAGAAACCATACTGAGTGAGGTAACGCAGTCACAAAAAGAGAAACATGGCATGTACTCTCTCATGTATGGCTTTTAGACATAGATCTGGGGAGTGCCAGCCTACAATCCCATGGGCCAGAGAGTCTGGGAAACAGAACCTTCATTCAATGGCTGATGGAAGCAGAGGCAGACGCACACAGCTAAACACTGAGCTGAACTCAAGGAATCCAGTGACAGAGAGGGAGGACTGATGAGCAAAGGGGTTAAGACTGGGCTGGTTTAACCCCCAGAAACAGCTGACCTGACAAGAGTTAGCTCTTGAATCCCAGACTGATTCCTGGGAATCCAGCATGGTACAGATCAAGACCCCCTGAATGTTGGTGTCAGTGAGGAGGCCTAGGTAATCTATTGGCCTTGGGTAGTAGATCAGTATTTATCTGGGGTATACAAATGGACTTTGGGCAGCCATTCAATAATGAGAGATGCACTCTCACCCTGGACTTTTTGGGGAGGGTCTAGGCCCTGCCCTGGATGAAATGACAGACTATGGAAACCCTCATGGAGGGTCTCACCCTCCCTGGGGAAATGAGGGGATATTGGACGGGTTGATGGGAGGGCGTGGGAGGAGGGGAGGGAAAGGGAGAGGGACCTGGAATTGACATGTGAAGCAACCTTGTTTCTAATTTAAATTTAAAAATAAAATAAATAAATTGCTTATCTGTTCTTGATTTAATTTTGGTAAATAGTATCTATCCAGAAAATTGTCCATTTCCTTTAAATTTTTGAATTTTGTGTAGTACAGGTTTTCAAAGTATGACCTGATGATTCTCTGGATTTCCTCAGTGTCTGCTGTTATGTGCCCCTTTTCATTTCTGATTTTGTTAATTTGCATGTTCACACTCTGCCATTTGGTAAGTTTGCATAAAGCTTTGTCTATCTTGTTGATTTTCTCAAAGAACCGACTCTTTTTTACATTGATTCTATGTATTGTTTTCCTAGTTTATACTTCATTGATTTCAGCCCGCAATTTATTATTTTCTGGGGTGAGTTTGCTTCCTTTTTCTACAGCTTTCTAATTCTGCTGTTAATCCTCTAGTGTGACTACTCTCCAGTTTTTTCATGTGGGCACTTAGTGCTATGAACTTTCCTCTTAGCACTGCTTTCAAAGTGTCCCATAAGTTTGGGTATGTTGTGTCTTCATTCTCATTGAATTCTAGGAAGTCTTTAATTTCTTTTTTATTTCTTCTTTGACCCAGGAATGTTACAATTGCACATTATTCATTTTCCATGAGTTTTCAGGGTTTCTGCGATTTGTGTTATTGTTGAATTCTAACTGTAAAGCATGGTGATCTGATAAGATACATGGGGTTACTCCAATTTTTTTGTACCTGTTGGGGTTTGCTATGTTTCCAAGTATGTGGTCGATTTTAGAGAAGGTTCCATGTGGTGCTGAGAAGAAAGTATATTCTTTTGTGTTTGATTGGAGTGTTCTATAGATGTCTGCTAAACCCAATTGGCTCATAACTTCTATTATTTCCTTTGTTTCTTTGTTAAGTTTCTGTCTGATAGTCCTGTATAGTAGTGACAGTGGGGTGTTGAAGTCAACTACTCTAAGTGTTTGAGGTTTTATGTATGGTTTGAATTTTAGTCATGTTTCTTTTATGAACATGGATGCCTTTGTATTGAGGACATAGATGTTCAGAATTGAGACTTCCTCTTGGAGGATTTCTCCTATGAATATGAAATGACCTCCTTCATCACTTGATTGATTAAAATTTAAAGTCTAATTTGTTAGATATTAGGGTTGCTACCCCTTCTTGTTTCTTAGGTCCATTTGGTTGGAAAATCAGACCCTTAACTCTGAGGTAACATCTGTCTTTGAAGCTGAGGTGTGTTTGTTGTATGTAGCAGAAGGATGGGTTCTGTCTTTGAATCCATTCTGTTAGCCTGTGGCTTTTTATGGGTGAGTTAAGACAATTAATACTAAGGGATATTAATGATCATTGATTGTTCATTCTGTTTGTTTTGGAGTTGTTGTTGTTGGTGGTGGTACTGTGTGTGGATTCCCACCCCTTTTTTCTTTTGGCTGTTTTTAATGTGGGATTTTCTATCGCCTATGTTTTTCTCGTTGCAGTTAACTTCCTTGAGTTAGAGTTTTCCTTCCAGAACTTTCTGTAGGGCTGGATTAGTGGATATGTATTTTTTAAACCTCGTTTTGTCTTGGAATATCTTGTTTTCTCCATCTATATTTATGGAAAGCTTTGCTGAGTATAGTAGTCTGGGCTGACATCCATGATCTCTTAGTGTTCGTTGGTAGAATATTTTTCCAGGATATTCTAGCTTTTAGAGTTTCCATGGAGAAATCAGGAGTAATTCTGATAGGTTTGCCTTTATATGCTACTTGACCTTTTTCCTTGACTGCTCTTAGTATTCTTTTTTATTCTGTATGTTTTGGGTCTTGATTATTATGTGGCAAGAGGACTTTTCTCTTATCCACTCTATTTGGTGTTCTGTAAGCTTCTTGTACTTTAATTGGCATGTCTATTTTTAGGGTGGGAAAGTTTTCTTCTATGATCTTGTTGAATATGTTTTCTACCCCTTTGAGGTGGTTTTCTTCACCTTCTTCTATACCCATTATTCTTAGGTTTAGTTTCTTCATGGTGTCCCATAATTCCTAGATATTTTGTGTTAGGGATTTGTTGGACTTCAGGTTTTCCTTGCTCAATGGATCTATTTCTCCTAGTGTGTCTTCAATGCCTGAGTTTCTCTCTTCCATCTCTTATATTCTGTTGGTTATACTTGCATCTGTAGTACCTGATCATTTGCCCATCTTTTCTATTTCCAGCATTCCTTCCAACTGTGTTTTTTATTGTCTCTATTTCAGCTTTCAACCCTTATACTGTTTGAATTGTTTCTTGCAATTTTTGCTTTGTCTTTTCCTCCATTTCTTGAATTTTTTGGTTTGTGTTTTCTTCCATCTCATTAAGGGATTTTCCCATATCCTCTTTGAGGGCCTCTGTCATTTTTATGAAATTGTTTTTAAGGTCATTCTCTTCTACTTTATCTGCATTGGGATGCTTGGGTTGTGCTAATGTAGAGTCTCTAGACTCTGGTGGTGTCATATTTGTTTTTCTGTTGTTGAGTGTGTTTTTATATCATCTCCTTCCCATCTCTTCTTCCATTGGGTGCAGAGAGATTCTCTCCCTCTCCTGGTTTGTATGGGACCAGGGTTCCCTTCTGGTGGGTGCAAGTAGGTCCAATACCCTGGTGGTTCTCCTCTTCCCTTAGATGGAGATGGTCCTTGTTTGGGGTCCTTGGCAGTCTCAGGGTGGGCTAGACCCCATTGGGATAGGATCCACAGTCCACAGTCTCCAGGCCTCAGCTGGTTGTGCACAGGGCACAGCAGGCTTACCTAGTCCAGTGGGCAGAGAAAGGGACTAGGATGCTGGCAGTCTCTGGTTGTGTTGGCTCCTGCCAGGATGGGGACCATATTGACAGTCTCAAGGCCTCAGGTGGTTGCATGAAGGGCACCTTTGCTGCTCTTTTTTATTTAAATTTTTCCATTTTATATACCAACCCCAGTTCCCCCTCCCTCCCCTTCTTCTGCCCCCAACCTCCCTCCACCCCATGTCCCATCCACTCCTCAGAGTGGTTAAGACCTTCCTTGTGGAGTCAACAGTGTCTGGTATACCAAGTTGAGAAAGGACCAAGTCCCCCCTTCCTATATCAAGACTGAATGAGGTATCCCACCATAGGGAATAGGCTCCAAAAAGCCCATTCATATTACCTAGGTGAGTCCTAATCCCACTGCCAACGTCCCCCAACAGATCAAGACACATAACTGTCACCCACATTCAGAGGACCTACTTTGATCCCATGCAGATTCCCCAGCTGTCTCTGTGGTTTCCCCATCATGGTCTTGACCACTCCCCTTATTCATATGATCCCTCATCCCTCTCTTCAACTGAGGTCCATGAGCTCAGCCCAGTGCTTGGCTGTGGATCACTGAATCTGTTTCCATCAGTTACTGGATGTGGGTTCTATGATGACAATTAGGGCACCAATGTTTATTAACAAAATAACATTAATATTACTACTTCAGCCAGAGAAATGACTGCTACAAATAAGCAAAGTGGAATACACCATACACATAATAGACATGGAGTCCATTTCATTTGTACAGCTTCTCAGAACACACTTTGTGTAGTTTCTTATCCGTCAATGTCTATGTCATGCAGGTATGGTACACAATTCCACATTTATCTCATGCGTGACACTGAAAGTAAACGAGTACATTTTCCAAGGTCGAATACACTAAGTGAAGGAACCAGTCCTGCTGACTCCACGTTGGGTAAGGATTCTGCTGTGCCTGCATCTGTATCCTCTTCACAGCTGCGTGGCCACAGAGACCAAGGGCTGGATCAATCACAGAAATTAATATTTTAGAAAAATACAATGGGAGAAACATGAAGTTCTTTTGACTTGGTTTATGATAACTGCCCAGCTACATCAGAATCAATGTGAAGTGTTCACTATGTGAATTATATTATTGAGTTAAAAGGCAAATTATAATACATATGTGCCAAATGTCAGAACTAGATAGGAAAATACAAAATTCTAGGGCTCCCCACCTGTATCCCATTCTTGTGGTAGTTACTTTACTTTCCAGCTTGCTAGGGTCCTGGGAAATCCTCCTTGCAGCCTTGCTGGCCAGAACTCAGTGTGTCTCAGGGGCTGGGGCACATTCTTTTTGTTTGGGGGCTGAGTCACTTCAGTATAATACCTGCAGTTGTTGATGGACAAGGGGCAGCAGCATAAGAAGGCCCAGGAACTGAGGTATCAAGAAACACAGCAGCTAGAATCTGGTCCACAAAAATTTAACTTGAAAAAAATGTATTTATTATTTGGCTGTAAAAATAATGGCATTTGCAGGTAAATGAATGGATCTAGAAACAGTCATCCTGAGTGAGGTAACCAAGACACCAAATGACAAACATTCCATGTTTTCTCAAATACACAGATATCAGCTTTTAAGTTTTATATATTTGTGTTTCAATCAGAGTACCCATAGAGGTGTAGTAACTATCAAGGGATGGGAGAAGGAGGGGTCTTTCAAGGAAGGGTAAATAGAATATAGTGTCATAGATGAATAAAAGGGAATAGGAGGATTAATTATAATGACAGAGGGGAAGACCAAGTAGAGGAGGGAAAATTAACACAAAGGGCTTTTTGAAAAAGTGTATGGAAACCTACTTCTATAGAAACTTCCTAAAATGTAAACATAACCAAAATAATTTAAATTGTTACCATGTAATGGGAAAGACAGTACCTTTAACTAGATATCACACTATCAAATAAAACCCCCAGTGTCAGGAATGGTTTACATTTTTTAGTAATTGGCCAAAGAGGTTCTACAGATTTCCCCAAACATGATAGGCTATTGCTAATGCTATCAATTACCACCCAAAACCTAATGATGAGACCCTGTTGCTGAAGGCATTGCATACTTGTATCACAGAACACGGAGAGGTCAAGCGAATGTTCAACAGGAAACTTCACCCTACTGACTTTCAGGGTGGCACTGGAAGAGAAGAGAAATCCTTAATCTCACCCCTTGAGCTACAACGGCGACCAACCTGCATGATGGTGTAACAGTGGCACAAACGTTATGTAGTAAGAAGCAACTTTTTAATTGCATTTAAGGCCCACCCCCATGAAATGGAACCTATGCTGTTAGTAAAAACATCATGAGACTAGACAGGTAACTGGGACCAGGGAAAAACCTACTATTAGTCTACTAAATGAACATGTCAATAAAACTACTACCAATAACATATTATTATACCCAGAGATAGACCAGTGAGTTGTTCAACCCTTATCAGATAAGCTTCCTCTTGCAATAGATTGTAATTGTGCTGGATTGACATAAGCTAGAGCCATTTAGGAAGGGGAAGCTTTAATTGAGAAAATGTCCCCACCAGGCTTACTGATGACCAAACCTGTGGTGAATTTTATGAATTAGTGATTTGATATAGGGGACAGCCCATTGTGGCTGCTGCCACCCCTGGGCAGGTGATTCTCTGGTGTGTAGGAAGGGTTAAGCCAGCCATGGAGAGCAAGCCAGGTGATTCTCTGGTGTGTAGGAAGAGCTAAGCCAGCCATGGAGAGCAAGCCAGTAGCCAGTGCTCTCCACGGATTCTGTGGAAGAAGAAAGTTTGTTAAGAGCCAGAAGTGGTGGAAAGCTTCAAGAAAACCATGTTCTCCAGACACAACAGGACTGATGCACACATGAACTCACACAGTTTGTGACAGCATGCACAAGACCTGTATAGACTCAAGCTAGAAAAAAAAAAATAATCTCTACACAGGGGTGGGAAAATGGGCACAAAATCCCACCCATAGCCAAGAAGTTATTTGCATTTGCTAGCTGATAAGAAAGAGAAAATCAGTCCTCTTCAATGGAGTCAAACTGGATATGTCAACCAGACTCCAGAGGAGGCCCCTCATTCAGGAGTAGTTGGCTAACACAGACAGGGCTACATGTTTTGTTTTTTTGTTTTGTTTTGTTTTGTTTAAGACAGAGAAATAACATGAAGTAGGTGGAGTATGGAGGTAGGGGAGGGACTGGGAGGAGTTGGGGGCAAAGACTATTATTAAAATATATGTTATAAATTTCCCAAATACAAAAATATTTAAAAGATGATGTTACAAAAGGGGAAAATTTAACTTCTTAAGCCGGTCATATTGTTAACACAAGTTTTTGAGATCATATTAGGTATAAAATAAGACAATATAGCAATGAAAGTTTAGAAGTTTAGTGGTTTCTTTGGGAAGTTGGTCATCCTTTTATATATATATATATATATATATATATATATGCATGTATGTATGTATGTATATATCCAACTATAAAGAAAAACAGATAGTGGATATAAAAGCTTTGAAAGACACAATTACTAAAAAGAGAAATCAAGACTATCACAAAAAATAATAGTGCTTGAAGAAACTATGGAATTCTATTTTTTTCATGAAAACATGGCCGGTGCCCTCCTGGAGCTTACTGAGGCCTAGGGACTACGCAATGGGGAATCCATTCCAGCAGACCAGCCCATCCAGAGACTGTAAGTGTTAGTTCTCTCTTAACCCACCGTAAGAGGAGCGCCATCAGAGTATTGGATCTGCTGGGCACCCACAGGAAGCGAACCTTAGTCCTGCACCCTCCTGGAGAGAGAGAGAGACCCCACCTGTACCCACTGGAAGAGGGGATGAGAAGATGACATTATAAGAACAGTCAACAACAGAAAAATCAATATGACACCACCAGAGTCTATGTACTCCTCACCAGCAAGAACTGAACATCCCAACACAGATGAAAAAGAAGAGAACAACCCTAAAAACAACTTTATGAAAATGATAGAGACCATCAAAGAGGTAATGAGAAAAATCCCTTAAAGAAATGGAAGAAAAAACAAAAAAAATCAAGAAAGGAGGAAAAGACAAACCAAAAATTACAAGAAACAATTCAAACAGTGCAAGGTTTGGAAGCTGACATAGAGAAAATTTTTTTAAAAAGTCTTAGGGAATGTTGAAATAGAAAAGCTGGGTAAATGATCAGGAATTACAGATGCAAGAATAACCAACAGAATACAAGAGATGGAAGAGAGAATCTCAGGCATTGAAGAAACACTAGGAGAAATGGATTCATTGACCAAAGAAAATCTGAAGCCCAACAAATCCCTAACACAAAATATCCAGGAATTATGGGACACCATGAAAAAAACAAACCTAACAGTAATAGGTATAGAAGAAGGTGAAGAAACCCAACTCAAAGGTGCAGAGAGTATATTCAATAAAATCATAGAAGAAAACTTTCCCAACCTAAAGAAAGACATGCCAGTGAAAGTACAAGAAGCTTACAGAACACAAAATAAGTCCCCTTGCCACATAATAATCAAAACCCCAAAAATACAGAATAAAGAAAGAATATTAAGAGCAGCAAAGGAAAAAAGTAACATATAAAGGCAAACCT
This sequence comes from Mesocricetus auratus, assembly GCF_017639785.1. NCBI lineage: Eukaryota > Metazoa > Chordata > Mammalia > Rodentia > Cricetidae > Mesocricetus > Mesocricetus auratus. The sequence continues at coordinate 608,259 of NW_024429225.1, read as the reverse complement.
GTCATAATTACACCTGATTTCTCCATGGAAACTCTGAAAGCCAGAAGGTCCAGGTAGATATTCTACCAACACTAAGAGACCATGGATGCCAGCCCAGACTACTATACTCACCAAAGTTTTCAATCACTATAGATGGAGAAAACAAGATATTCCAAAACAAAACCAGATTTAAGCAATACATATCCACTAATCCATCCCTACAGAAGGTCCAGGAAGGAAAACTTCAACCCAAGGAAGTTAACTACACCCACAAAACATAGGCAGTAGATAATCCCATTTTACCAACAGCCAAAAGAATAAAGGGGTGGGAATCCACACACAATACCACCAACAACAACAAATCCAAAACAAGAATAAACCATGCTGAGTGAGGTAACCCAGTCACAAAAAGACAAACATGGTATGTACTTACTCATAAATGGAAATTAGACATAGAGCAAAGGATTACCAGCCTATAATCCACTCCACCAGAGAAGCTAGGAAGCAAGGAGGACCCTAAGAGAGACATACATGGTCCCCTGGATAAGGGGAAAGGGACAAGATCTCCTGAGCTAATTGAGAGCATGGGGTGAGGAGAGAGGGAGTTAGGAGAAAGAGAAGGGAAGAAGAAGAGGGGAGAGGAGGACCTGAGTGAGCAGAAAGATTTAGTCAGCAGAAAGAATAGAGAAGAGCAAGAAAAGAGATACAATAATAGAGGTTTATAGGTTTAAAGAGAAATCTGGCACTAAGGAGCTGTCAAGAGATCTACAAAGGTAACCCGCAACTAACTATCTAAGCAATAGTGGAGAGGCTACCTTAAATGCCCTTCCCTGATAATGAGATTGATGATTACCTTATATGCCATCCTAGAGCTTTCATCCAGTATCTGATGGAATCAGAAGCAGGCACCCACAGCTAAACACTGAGCCGAACTACGGAGGAGTGATGAGCAAAGGGATCAAGAACAGGCTGGAGAAACTCACAGAAACAGCTGACCTGAACAAGGGGGAGCTCATGGACCCCAGACTGCTGGTTAGGAAACCAGCATAGGACTGATTCAGACCCCCTGAACATGGGTGTCAGTTAGGAGGCCTGGGGCCTCTGGTAGTAGATCGGTATTTATCCCTATATACAAATGGACTTTGGGAGTCCATTCCACATAGAGGGATACTCTCTCAGCCTAGACACATGGGGAAGGGCCTAGTCCCTACCCCAAATGATATGACAGACTTTGAAGATCCCAAATTGAAGGCCTCACCCTCCCTGGAGAGCAGAAAGGGAATGGGATAGGATGTTGGTGGGGGGCAGGGGAGGAGGGATGGGAGAGGGAACTGGGATTGACATGTGAAGCAAGCTATTTAAAATTAAAGTAATAAAATAAAGAAAGAAAAAATGAAAGCATGTAAAACAGAATGCTTTCATCAAAATTCATGAATATATATGTAATAAATTTAAATTATTCTCCACTTCTTTGTATATGTGTTATGTGTTCTGGTTATATTGTTATTGTTATTATCATTATTATTATTATCTCATATTCTTAACACAATAAAGCCTCCCGCAGGGTACTTGAAAACAGAAAGGTTAGCACAAGAAACAGCAGAACTATTTCAGTATCTCCCAAATCAAACTCACATCACTGTTTCTGTAAGAACAGATGAAAAATAACATTCACCAAGGTCCCAGTCAAGAAGCCAGACTCAGAAATATAAATGCTATGCATTCTGCGATATGTGGAGAAAGCTTCTTTAAGTGCTCGCAGATGTGAGTATATTCTGGAGATAAGGAGGGGGTTGTAGGTCATGAAACTTGAAAAGGGGAACACAGAAGAGCAGAGATCTGAGCACTGGTGGAGAAAGAGGGAGAGAAGGTGATTAATCAAATACATGCGACAGAAGCCAGCCTGTTGAGGAGGAAGGCAACTGGAAGGGCCGGTGTAGGGGACGGGGGAGGAAAGAGTAGGAGGGGAACCAACTAAAGAGAAAACAAAGTGTGTGTGAAATTATCAACTAGCTAATTTTAAAATGCTAATTTGAACAAACAACTTCAGACAAATGAAGCCAGATATGAATGTGAATATGGGCATCCCCATAACTTGTACTATCTGGGAAGTATTCTGCCATTTTTACCAAAACACACCTTCTTCCTCTTGTCCCCTCCCCCTGCACACCCAACCTCGGCAGGAGGACTGAGCTCCTTGTAGGAAGGTTATAGGCTCCTCTGCAACCTTCCTTCTCTAACGGAGATAAGGGATGCAATACCTGAGATCAAGACCAGACATGAGAGGAGACTGAAGAATTGGTTCAGTGGGTGAACACATTCTCCGCTCAAGTGTGAGGAGGACCTGTGTTCAAATCCCCAGAACTCATAAAAGTCAGACATACAGAATGAACATCTGTGATCCCAGCACCATGGGGAAGGGAGAGCAGAGAGAGATGGGGGAAACTCTGGAAGCTCCTGGGCCAGTTACTCTGGCATGCACACTGCCAAAACAACATAGACCCCGCTCAAAACAAAGTAAGCAGCCAGAGTCATCACCTATGGTTTCCTCTGGTGTCCCCACAGACGTTTGCACACACTCGTGCATGAGCACACACAGGACTAACACAGGCTCAGACTTGCGTGACTAAACTGTGGGACTCATGAACCAGGGAAGACCATTACTTGAACTGCCCTTGATTGCTCCAAGGATTGTATGAGCCCCTTCCAGCAAACAAAGAAAACAAATCACCTCTGGAAGCCAGATAAAGACCTACCCGTCAGAAGACTCTTCATTGCCCTTTGGTGATAAACCTCTGGTCCCATGCCAGCTTCCGTTGCATGGTTGCTGGAGCCAACATCTCTTGTGGAGTTCAGCCCGTGCTTTCACTACCATTTTCACTCCTACTAATCCATGTCTGGTTCTGCTCATTGTTTGACGGAGGAAAGAGCTGAGCCTTGCGTCCCAGGACACCTGAGACCCCTATAGCAGCAAAGGAAGAAGTAGACATGAGGACAAAGGAAGGGTAGAAACGGCATAAAACATGATTCCAGCAAACTGAAGACTGCCTTTTTTCAGGTATCGGGAGAATAGGATACACAGTGCATGAGAACTGAAACCCCCAGAGGAGACTAGAAAAGAGGAAGTCGTGAGGCTGCAAAAGCCAAGGAGGCAGTCTGGGAAGAAAGAAGTTGCACCGTTTTTCCTAAGTCAACTCCCTGTCTTCCCCAGAGCTCCCCACCTACCACTGATAACAGAAACACCATACTCCCACGCAGCAGAGCAGGGGCCACCATGGAGGGAAGACTCCCAGAAGACAAAGGTTTTCTTCTTTTGCTACAGGAGATGAGTAAGAACTCTTCCTAGAAACTTGAAGCTGCCTCCACCATCCTCTGTTTCCTATCTAAAAGGTAAGGAATGCTGTCCTAATACCAAAGAAATTTCTGCATGAGGCAGATAAGCAGTTAATGACACTGGCAAGGAAGAAAGCAAACCACAAAACATCTGCCTCTTCAGAGAGCCTGAGATCGGGGCCAGGGGTGACCAGGTAGAACCTGAGGACAGATGGGTTAAGATTTGCCACAGTTTAAGTGACCAACTGAGATGTGGTAGTTCATGGGCAATCCTGTATGTTTCTCAGGGTTACAGTATCAAACTTAATATCTTGAGACAGAAACTTTAATCTATCCCAGACTTCTACAGTGACAGGGTCCCAGTACCAAGGTCACTGTGTCTCCTTGATCTGAGGTCTACTCCAGTCCCTGACACCATCCTAGATAAACTAAAATGAAAAGGGAAGCTTGGATGAGTAAGGTACGCTTTTTGATACGTCAAGGCTCAGGGGAAAATAGACTTTCGAAAGGTGAAAAGACGAGCCATGGGGTAGAAAGACGGAGATCAGCTAAACCAAATGCATCTACAATGGGGCCACACCATTTAGATGATGAGGTCCCAGTCTCCTCTCCTCTGGCCTCCTCTGAACTTCACTGAAATCTGAGGCACAGGAGCTTGAGGGAGGGGACTCAATGCACAAAAGATGCCCCCACTGTCTCCAGTGCATTAGCACACAGGAGAAATAGCAACCAGAGGAAAGCAGAGACATCCATGGCATTTAGTGTTAAATCCTCTGGTCCTTATCATCCCCAGAGTGACAAGACACTCTCCCGTCTCTTCCAGACCTTTCAGGGACTTTGATGACCACTCATTTCACAATGGTCACTCCAAAAGGTTCTCTTGAAACAGAAGGCTATGAATAACGAGAATGCAGTCAGCTCACCATCACCAACACCCAGATTCCCCAGTGCTAAGCTCCAAACTCAAGCGTATCAAGACTTGATTTCCTTTCGTTAAGTTTCATTAGGCAACTTTATTTCCTTAAGTATTTTCCTGAACTATTTTAAAAATGGTTTCTCCTTAAACTCAACCCTAAATTCTACTTGAAATATTTCCTTAGTTCTTCCTGAGGACCTTTATATCAGACTATTAACCCTGATAGGAAAAATACAGTCTCAAGTCTGGCACTTTCTATTTCAAGTCATTTAGCTTCATGGCCTCAAGAATAAAGGACAGCAGCCCGCCTGTGTCACATGGCTAAGAATTTGTTCAGATGTAAAAGTGTCAGAAGCACTGTCCCTTTTTTTTTCCGTGTACTCTCTATTGAACAAGTCAGGTTGCTGCTTTGTTTGGATGATGGCTTCCTCTAATGGATTTAGCAGTCTGAACTGGTCATCTCCCAGGGAGATCAGACCATCATAGGCTTCTCTTGGGCCTCGTGCTGCCCTGTGATTTGGCCTCCTCTGGTTTCCTACATGCTTGGAGTCACCCATCCGTGGGCACAGCTTGAGCCTCTGAATTGGCAAATGTGTCACTCTTTCCTTGATTATAGGGATGTTCCCAATATGTCCCAAAGTCTGAAGGACATGATGCATGTTAGACATCCCGGGATGGGATTACTCATCACTGTAAGAGTTGGTACCCAACTCTTTCCCTCTGTTTTCCTAGAGTCGGTGCCAAGGATGGAAAGAGCTCAGTTCTGCCCTGCTTTCTTCATTCTGTTATTATTGGCTTTGGGGAGCCTTGACTGGACCAGCTGGGCATGGACCGCCCCCGACTGCATCATAGCGGACAGCTTGCTGCTTCCTAACCTTTCCTCCTATATCCGGTTCTGCCCATTGGCCCCGGGACTGCACCTCTTGGCATCTTGCTCGAATGTTAAAGACTTGGCTCACACCCTGGAAAGAGTGCCCAGAGATACAGAGGTGCTTTGCCTCCAGGGCTTGGTGTCTTCTCTGCCAGTCAAGGCCTTTGATCGCTTCCACTCCCTAAAGCTTCTGAGGCTGCAGTTGGGTACAACCAAGATTACCGCTAGAACTTTTCAAGGACTGGACCGGCTACGGTACCTTTTTTTTGAGAACCATGCTCCTTGTTGCCTGAATCTGTTCCTCCCTCCAAATTGTTTAAAGACTCTCAGATCCCTCAGTCATCTTTCCTTTCAAGGCTACTGCCTCAATTATAGCCGGAACATCTACTTGCCAGCTAGCCTGAGGCATCTAACTCTAAGGAACAGTTGTCTGACAAAGTTTCAGGAGCTGCAAAGGCTCTTTCCAAGTCTTTTGCTTGGCCCCTCTCCTACACTCAGTACCAAACTAGGGAGGCCCTTCCTAGAAGTACTGGATTTATCTTACAACCGTCGGCTGAAGCAGACAGGTGCCAGAGCCTTGCGTGGCCTCAAACTCCGCTCCCTAATATTGGACGGTACCACACTAAAAGCATTTGATCTCACAGGCTCAGGACTGCTCCATTTGGACTCCCTCTCCCTTGTGGGTACAGGTATAGAAGAATTGCCTGGGAGAGTCACAGGCTACTCTGAGCTTCGTGCACTTGACCTTGGGAAGAACCAAATACAAAACATCTTGGAGAATGAAGATATGCCAAGTTATAAAGCTCTGGAATCCCTTAGTCTTCATGATAACTATCTGCAATCACTTCCTAGCAGGTTCCTAAGTACTCTACCCCAACTTCAGAGGCTCAACCTCTCTATGAATAAGCTGGGCCCAACCTTGGAGATTCCAGAAGGAGTGTTTAGCACAAATTTGAGGGTTCTAGATCTGTCCCACAATCAGCTATGTGATGTGCCCCGTGGAACATTTCTTCCACAACTCCAGGAGCTCTGGCTGAGTGGCAATAACATCTCTACTTTATCAAATGAGAGTATGCAAGGGCTGAGGGGGCTGAGGACTCTCGACTTGAGTTGGAACCAAATTAAAGTACTCAAACCAGGCTGGCTGTCTCACCTTCCTGCTCTGACCACCTTGAACCTTCTGGGCACCTACTTAGAGCATATTTCAGGCAAACAACTTCAGGGTCCCCAGATGCTGAGACATCTAAAACTGGGTTCTGATGAAATGCTGGACATCTATCCTCCCTGGTTTCCGATGTTGCTCAGCTTAGAAATACAAGCAAAAGTGGTTCAGTTTATGGTTCTCCTTGGAGAGCCGTTCTTACTCTTGGAGAACTTTACTTTACAGGCCTCCTATCTGTTACGGCAACCAGACACAACCACAGTCCACTTTCCCTCCCTGCGTCGCCTCACCTTGCGTGGCTACAGCCTCTTCCTCTCAACCAGTCAACTTCAGAGCTTCTTTCCACAGCAGCTTCCTCTCCTGGAGCACTTCTCTATCTGGTGTGACAATGACAACGCAGTAGACCTCCGTCTATTTGAGATGCCCAGGCTGCGTGTGCTAGAGCTGGGGGACCTTAATTTTTTCTATGAGTCGAGCACTGTGAAGCTAGAGACTCTGCTGAGGGAGGTGCCTCAGTTGCGGGCACTGGCACTGAGTCACCTGAATCTCAGAAACCTCTCTGTGTCCAGCTTTAAGGGATTGCACCACCTCAAACTGCTGCTGCTCAGCTCTGAGATGACCCTGGAGATGGACAGCAGCCTCCAGGAGTTTATTCCCCAGATGCCTCCATATGTCTATTTCTCAGATGTCACCTTCACCTGCCAGTGTGAAGCTTCCTGGGTGGAGCCTTGGGCCACACAGGCCCCAAACACTTTTGTTTACGGACTGGAGAAATCCATCTGCATGGCCAATGCTTCTGACTACTCCAACACTCCCCTGTTCTCCTTCCTTGCTACCCATTGCCCACATGACGCTGAGTTTTGGGGCTTTCTCGTCAGTTTCTCTCTGGTACTTCTGCTGACCGTCCTTCCTCTGATTGGCTGTCATAAACGGGCCTGGCTTCGTTACCTGCAGACACTCTTGCGTGCTTGTTGGTGGAAATTAGGTGGGCACAGACACAGAGGCCAGTTCGACTACGATGTCTTTATATCCTGTTGCGAGATGGACCAAGCCTGGGTGCTAGAAGAACTGGTCCCTGCTTTGGAGAAGCCACCTCCTGAAGGTGAGGGCTTGAGGCTGTGCCTGCCTGCCAGGGACTTTGGAATTGGAAACGACAGGATGGAATCCATGATCGCCAGCATGCACAAAAGCCGATCCACCCTCTGTGTGCTCACGGGCCAGGCCTTAGCAAGTCCCTGGTGCAATCTAGAATTAAGACTGGCCACTTACCACTTGGTGGCCAGGCCTGGGGCAGCTGGCCTCCTGCTGCTGTTTCTGGAGCCCATTGATAGGCAGAAGCTCCATGGCTACCATCGTCTCTCCCGATGGCTCCAAAAAGAGGACTATTTTGACTTGTCCCAAGGGGAGGTGGAATGGGACACTTTCTGTGAGCAACTAAAGAAACGGCTCAGGAAAGCTCGACAAGAAAGAGAAGATTAAGGTTGGTAAGGAAGGAGCTGTGTGGAAGTTCCTTTCCACGGCATAGTGAATGCTCTGTCACCACCAGGGGGCGAGCATACCAAGGGGGAGAAATGATATGTCTGAAACGATATATTAAATCCCAGTGGGGGAAAAGTCTTTTAAAACACTGGAAATAATCATTCGGAAAACAGTTCTGCTATGTGCTGGTTCATTCCAACACAAGATACTGATCAACACACAGCACACTTATATATACAGAGTGGTTTTGTGCAATCCTGTGTGCATTTTTTTCAAAATGAATCCATCCTGTCACTATTAAATGCAAAATACTGTCTTGTTTGGTAAAATGCTGTGCAATTCTAGAGGAAGGGGTAGGGAATTAATGAGTCATTTTAAAGTTGAAACGGTATTTTTACTTCGTCAAATGTTCAACAGTCAAGGGAGAGGGACCTCGTACTGACTTGTGAAGCAACCTTGTTTCTTATCTAAATTTAAAATGGAAAATAAAAAAAATATTAATAAAAAAAATTCAAAAAAAAATGTTCAACAGTCAGTTCCTCTAACTCAAGTTTCTCACACTTACAGAATTTCGTTAGTGAGATCTGTTGTTTTAAACCTGTGTTATTCATGGGGAATTGAAATCTGAAGAGACTAAGTAAGTGACTTACAGCCCTAGCTCAGCACACGCATCATCTTGGACACCACACCTATTCTTCTGTTCTCCATTTGTATTGCACTTTAGCTTCTAACAAATGTCAAACACGGGGCACACTCTTTCCCACAGGTTCAAAAACCTTTGCTAAAATTATAAATCCCGATTAGATTACAATAGCAAAAATGGAATGTCATGGACCAACTAAATCCCATGTTTCAGGCATGAATGTGATATTATTACACAAATAAAATGTGTTATTTCAAAAGTATTTAGTACTGTGGCAAGAGACTTCACATACTAATAGCACAATATTAAAACACACTGTTGACAAATGGCATATAAATCCAGATTTGGAAGCTGGCTGTGTACATATATAAAATGGATGAAAATGAAATGTGAAGAAAGACTAGGAATGCAAACCATAAAGGGACCAGAATAGTACTGAAGTTATTGACATTTCTTTATATTTCTCTGTGAAACTTTAATAAGCATTGTCATTTTATGGTAATGGTAAATTATCTTTCAAAAAATAATAAAACACTTTGGGTCAGCAAGATGACTTGGCAAGCAGAGACACTTGCCACCAAGCCTGACGATCTGAGTTCAATCCCTGGGGCCTACACAATAGAAGGGATGATCAGCTTCTGCAAACTGTCCTCTGACTTCTCCATGCACGGCATGCCACACAGGGTTAGACACACACTAAATAAATAAATGTAACAAAAAATTTAAAAAGAGGGCTTTAGCACAGACTAGCTAGTTTAACTAATCCTCTACTTTCTGTTGTCCTATGAGTGTCTTTTACACCTGGGTATCAAGACGTTTATAAAGTTATAATTATTTAAGGAAAGCACTGTGTATAAAACTAATACGAAGTACTAGGAGACATTAAACAAGAATCAAAACCCATGGCTGTGCACATGTGTGTGACTTATGACACAGATTCTTGAAGCCATGATAAAGGGAAGGGTTCTCACCGCCCAACGTACTAGGTCAAATGGATTTTCACATGGGAAATGAATTTTGGTCACTATTTCATGTCATATGCAGAAACTAAGCCAAGAAGATCACATCTTTTAGATATGAAAAATAAGATATTAAACAGTCTAGAAAATAAAGATACTTCCATTGCTTTTAAGTGAGAAAAAATGAGCTTGTTATAAGGAACTACATCGATTAAAAAGAAAAGTCACAAATATGGTAGAAAAATATTTATAATGTACTCATTTGACAAAGATACATTATACTCAAAATACATTTTATTAATATTATATGATTGTTTCACATTTACATACATTACATGAATCATATCCAACAACCTCCCTTCCAGCTCCAGGCAACATTGCCGCCTTTCTGGCCCCCACAGGCACTGGGCCTGTATGTGGTACAGAGACACACATAAAATAAATAAATGATTGATGACTATCCTATATGCCATCCTAGAACCTTCATCCAGGAACTGATGGAAGCAGAGACAGATACCCACAGCTAAACACTGAACTTAACCTCTGGAACCCAGTGACAGAGATGGAGGAGTGATGAGTAAAGGGGTCAAGACCATGATGATGAAACCCACAAAGACAGCTGACCGGACAAAGGGGAGCTCTTGAATCCCAGACTGATGGCTGAGAGACCAACAGGGGACTGATCCAGACTCCATGAATGTAGTGCCAGGGAGGAGGCCAAAGAAATCACTGGGGCCTTGGGTAGTAGATCAGTGTTTACCATGGTTTATGAATGAGCTTTGGGAGCCGATTCCAAATAGAGGGATGCTCTCTCAGTCTGGACACGTGGGGAAGGGCCTAGGTCCTGCCCAGGATGAAATGACAGACTTTAGAGTTCCCCCCAAAGGAGGGTCTCACCCTCCCTAAGGAATGATATAGGGATTGAGTGGGGGACTGGGGGGCTTGTGGAGGGACAAGGGAGGAGGGGTAGGAGAGGGATCTGGGACTAACATGTGAAACATTCACATTTCTAATTTAAATAAAAACATATATTGAGAAAAAACAATAAACAAATAAATAAACAAATGAAGTATCTGCTAATTTTAATTGGATTACTGGTGAATTTGTTAGTCTTAGCTGTTTATAAATTCTGGATATAAACCCTTTATTAAAAATAAAACAGATGTCAAGATTTTTTCTCATCCTTAGTCTGTGTGTTCATTCTGTCTTTTGTGTTCTTTGTTGTGCAGAAATTTTGTAGCCATGTAATCATTTTTACTATGCACTCGGGATCCCATGCAGAAAATCATTGTCTGTGTGAGTGGTTTGAAATGTCTCTCCTAAACTTCTTTCTAGGAGGTCCAGACTTTGTGGACATATATTTAGACTTCTGCTACCCTTGGTTTTGCTTTGTACAGGGTAAGTGCTACGGGTTAAGTTTAAAGCTGTTCTTCATGAATGCTGCATGGTAGAGCACCGTTTGTTGAAGAGAAAGTCTTCAATACAGTTTTTGTTGCTACTTTGTTTGTTTTTTTGTTATTTTGGTATATTTGTTGAGCATCAGTTGGCTTTGGCCATTGCAGGCTTGTTTCTGAGATGTTGATTCTGTCCCATTGATCTGGGCATCTGTTCTTATGCCAGTACTACACTATTTTGGATATGATGACTGTGATAAGTCTTGAAATCAAGTATTGTGATGCCTCTAGATTTGTTCCTTATGGTTGGCATTGCTTTGCTATTTGTGGTATTTTGTGTTCCCTGTGACTTTTATATGAATTTTAGGGTTTCTCTTTTCTAGTTTTGTAAATAGTGTTATTGATATTTTGGTGGGAATTGCAGTAGCTCTGCAACTTCTTTGTACTATGGACAGTTAAATGACATTAGCTATTACAAGACTATTACAGTTTCCATTGACATGTGAAGTCTTTTTCATTTTTTGGTGTCTTCTTTAATCTGTTTTGTCATAATTTTGTATTTATCATTGTGATCTTTCATATACTAGATTTATTTGTAGGTATGTTATGACTGTTATGGGTTGGTTATTTCATGATTTCTTGTTCAGCAGGTATTTTTTTGAAATACAGAAAAGCTACTGGTTGGTCTGTTGATTTTATATTTTTATAGATTTTATTTAAATTAGAAACAATCTTGTTTTACATATCAATCCCAGTTTCCTCTCCCTCCCATACTCCTATGCCCCCCCCCCGCTGACCCCCTATCACATTCCCCATCCACTCCCCAGGAAGGGTGAGGGATCATCAAAATCTGTCAAGTCATTTGGAGCCTAGGCCCTCCCCTGTGTATCTAGGATAAGAGAGTATCCCTCCATGAAAAATGGGCTCCCGAAGTCCATTCATGCACTAGGGATACATGCTGGTTCCACTGCCAAAGGCCCCATAGACTGCCCAGTGCTCCAAGCTGACACCCACATTCAGAGTGCCTGGTTGGTCCTATGTTGGTTCCCCAGCTGTTCATGAGTTCCCACTTGCTCAGATCAGCTGTTTCTGTGGGTTTTCCCAGCGTGGTCTTGATCCCTTTGTTCATCACTCCTCCCTCTCTGAAACTGTATTCCGGGATTTTGGCTCAGCCCTTGGCTATGGGTCTCTGCTTCTAATTTCATCAGCTACTGAATGAAGACTCTAAGATGGCATTTAAGGTAGTCATCATTCTCATTATAGGGGAAGGGCATTTAAGGTAGCCTCTCCACTATTGCTTAAGGTTTTAGTTGAGTCATCCTTGTGGATCTTTGCACAATTCCCTAGTGCCAGATTTCTCTTTAAACTTATAGTGGCTCCCTCTATTGATGTGTCTCTTTTCTTGCTCTCCTCTATTCCTCTCCCTACTCAATCTTCATGTCTTCTCCCCTCTCCTCTTCTTCCTTCTTCTTTCTCCTAACTCTCTCCCTCTCTCCCCATGACCCCCATTTGGTCAGAGGCTCTTGTCCATTTCCTCTTCAAGGAGGGATCATGTATGTCTCTTTTACGGTCCTCCTTGTTTCCTAGATTCTCTGGAAGTATGGATTGTAGGCTGTTAATCATTTTTTCTATGTCTAATACCCATATACAAGTGAGTACATACCATGGTTGTCTTTGTGTGACTGGGTTACCTCACTCGGGATGGTTTCTTCTAGTTCCATCCATTTGCCTGCAAATTTCTAGATTCCATTGTTTTTTCCCCATAGACATAAATCAATGCAGAAACCCCGGACCTGACAATGTGCAGAAGGTGAGAGGCTTTGGAGCCCTCAGTGCTAAAGGGGATATCTTCATCATACCCATCTCTTCAAGACTCAAGGATCTAGGTGGAAAAGGAGGAGTAAATATTTTAAGAGCCAGAGTGGTGGATGATTTCAAGAAACACTATTTTCCCAATACCACAGTACTGATGCACATGTGAACTCGGAGACAGTGTCTGCATGCATAAGACCTATGCAGGTTCAAGGTAGCCAGTGTTCCAGCACTTAGAGGAGGGGGGAAAACATGATCAAAATGTGTTGTGTAAGATTATTTTTCAGTAAAAATGAAAATAGATCTCTGATTGAAAATAACTTTAATTTACCAATTAAAATCTATACATTAGCTGGGTATGTTGATGCATGCCTGTAATACCAGAACGTGAAGGACAGAGAAAGCAGAACCAGAGGTTAAAGGCTACATGATTGAAAACTAAAGGTAAGATTGTGGTCAGTCCAGGCTCAAGGAAGTCCTGTTTCAAACAAACAAACAAATACATACTGGCTGAATGAATTTAAGAAATAATAAGGTGTTGCCTACAGAAAACTTACTTCATTGGAGAAGATACATATGTCTGAAAATGAAAGGATAGAAAGCAGTATTCCATGTAAGCAGGATTCTAAGGTGAGTAGAAACAGCTATACTTATGTCTGGCGAAACCGACTTTGAGACAAAAACAGTAAAAAGAAACAAAGAAGGGCTGTGTATGATGAGCAAAGAAATAATCCATTAAGAAGAAGAATATTGATGAATATGAGTCCATACATACCCCCAGTGCAACACTCAGTTCTATGAACCTTTGCAGGCAGGGTTTCAAATGAGTTCACCAAACCCAAGGTAAATGATAAATAGGTGTTTATTAGGGAATGACTTACACAGATAAAAGTGAATAGCCACCGCGGTATTCCTGCTCCAGAAGATGCAGTCTCTGCTCTCCCAATGCTCTCCACAACCCAAGAGAGTGTGAGCCAGCAGCCTCTACCTTACTAATGGGTCATGTCTGCACCTGAAACCACGCCCAAAGGTTGTAGGCACTGCTACAAGTTCACTGGCAAGGCAAGCTACCACTACAATTCCCCTTTTTATCTAAAGAAGAAGGTTTTAAGCCTGATACAAAAACTATATACAATAATAACAAATATAGTATCAAATATATTCCAGAAGAAGGTTAGGTAAAAACATACAAAATTAAGACCTACGGCCATCAAGAGAAACACTGAGCAATAGACACATTCTACATGCCCAGTCACAGGGTAATGGCATATAACAGAGATTATTCTGATAACTTTCCTAATCTGGAAAGTCTAAGTCTTGTGCCTAGTATTCTCTAAAATAAGAGAGGATATTATCTGTGAGGGTCTATTCTTCAACCTCATTAAAGACGTAAGAAGGAAAATAACATTACTAGAGTACACAGGAAGTACAAGCGTGCAACTTCCAAAGGTGCAAGAGAACACAGAAACAGCAAGCTATGGATGGTCTCTCAAGGTCTCACAGTAATGTCGGGGCAACCGGCTTTGGATACGGCCTATAGTATCTTCAGCACGACACTCCAGAAGACGTCGGGTGGCACTCCAAAAACACCCAGCTAAGTTGGCTTCATTACAGGATGTACAGTTGGTTAGGTTTACATACTGGTGAGTGAAACATCCTTGATAACACTTAACATCTCTACATGGCAAAAAAACCTTGACTAAACTGAATATCATGGCCCAAAATATAAAGTTTATATGCAACAAATCCAAAGCCAGTCGTTCATGTTTGCAGGTGATATTCTACATGCAGGAAAGCAAAACATATTTCAAAAATAACTCTTAGAAGTTCTGAAGATTTTAGTAAAATCTCAGCCGACAAAATCAACAGACAAACAAAGCAGCCAGCATTGGCTGCCATTCCTGCCTTGCCCCTCCACCCTCTGGGAGAGAGAGGGGGTTACCTGGAGACAGCCAAAACATCCAACATCGACCCACCATCATTCCTGTCTTGCCCTTGCACCATAAGAGAGAGAGGAAAGAGGAGAGACTTGAACACATATCCAACAGGAGAGGAAGAGACCCAACCTATACCCACTGGAAGAAGAGATGAGAAGAAAACAGTATAAGAACGCATTCAACAACAGAAAGATGTATATGACACCACCAGAGTCTGGGGATTCTAGATCAGCAAGACCTGAACATAGCAACAAAAATGGAAAAGAAGAGAATGACATTAAAAACAACTTCATGAAAATGATAGAGGCCCTCAGAGAAGATATGAGAAAATACTTTAAAGAAATAAACCAATAAAATGAAAGAAATCAGCAAATATCTTTTCTTTATTTAACTTTTTACACGTTATACTCTCAGTTCCCTCTCCCTCCCCTCCTCCCCAGGCCCCCAAATCCAGCCAACCCCCTACCCCCACCCCATCACCACTCTGCTCTCCAGAGAGGGTAAGGACTTCCATGAGGAATTTTTAGAGTCTGTCATATCATCCCGGGCAGGGCCTAGGCCCTCCACCATGTGTCCAGGCTAAGAGAGCATCCCTCCATGTGGAATGGGCTCCTAGAGTCTATTTGTATGCCAGAAAAAAATACTGATCTACTCTCCAAGGTCCCATCCAGTTTCTCCAGCAACATTTGTTGAAGATGTTTTCTTTTTTCCATTATATAGTTTTAGCTTCTTTGTCAAAGATCAGGTGTTCAAAGGTGTGTGGCTTAATATCAGGGTCTTTGTTTAGATTTCATTGGTCTACCTGTTTGTTTTTGTGCCAATACCAAGCTGTTTTCAGGACTATAGCTCTATAGTAGAGCTTGAAGTCAGGGATGGTGATGTGTCCTGAAGTTCCTTTATTGTACATGGTTGTTTTGGCTATTCTGGGTCTTTTGTTTTTCCATATGAAGTTGAGAGTTGTCCTTTCAAGGTCTGTGAAAAATTATGCTGGTATTTTGATAGGGATTGCATTGAGTCTGTAGATTTTTTTGGTTAGATTGCCATTTTTACTATGTTTATCCTACCTCTCCAAGAGCATGGAGATCTTTTCATTTTCTGGTATCTTCTTTAATTTCTTTCTTTAAAGACTCAAAGTTCTTGTTATACATGTCTTTCACCTGTTGGTTAGAGTTACCCCCAAGATATTTTATGTTGTTTGTGGCTATTGTAAAGGGTGATGTTTCTCTGATATTTTTTCTCATCCCCTTTATTGTCTATAGATAGTAGGACTACTGATTTTTTTCAGTTAATTTTCTATGCTGCCACTTTGCTAACGGTATTTATCAGCTGTAGGAGTTCCCTGGTAGAATTCTTTGGGTCGCTTACATACACTATCATATCATCTGCAAGTAGTGAAAGTTTGACTTCTTCCTTTCCAATTTGTATCCCCTTGATCTCTTTTGTTGTCTTATTGCTCTAGCAAGAACTTCAAGGTCAATACTGAAGAGATATGGAGAGAGTGGAAATCCTTGTCTTGTTCCTGGTTTTAGAGGAATAGTCTGGAGTTTCTCTCCATTTAGTTTGGCGTTGCTTGTCGGTTTGCTGTGTATAGCTTTTATTATGTTTAGTTATGCTCCTGTTATGCCTGATCTCTCCAAGAAGTTTATCATGAAGGGGTGCTGGATTTTGTCAAAGGCTTTTTCAGAGTATAGTGAGATAATCATGTGGGTTTTTTTTCAGGTTGTTTATATGGAGGATTACATAAGGATTTTTGTATGTTGAATCATCCCTGCATCTCTGGGATAAAGCCTACTTGGTCATGGTGTATGATTTTTCTGATGTGTTCTTGGATTTGATTTGCCAGTATTTTTTTAGTATTTTTGCGTCGATGTTCATGAGGGAGATTGGGCTGTAATTCCCTACATTGGTTGTGTCTTTGTGTAGTTTGGATACTAAGGTAATTATAGCCTCATAAAAAGAGTTTGGCAGTGATCTTTCTGCTTCTATTGTGCGTAAAAATTTGAAGAGTATACATATTAACTCTTCCTTGAGTTTTTGGTAGAATTCTACACTGAAGCCATCTGGCCCCAGACTTTTTTTGTTGGAAGGTTTTTTATGGCTGCTTCTATTTCTTTAGGGGTTATAGATCTGTTTAAATCGTTTATCTGTTCTTGATTTAATTTTGGTAAGTGATATCTATCCAGAAGAAGGAGATGCCTATGAAAGTACAAGAAGCTTACAAACACCAAATAGAGTAAATCAAACCAAACCAAAACAAAAAGGTCCCCTTTCCACATAAGAAGCAAGGCCCCAAACATACAGAATAAAGAAAGAATATTAACAGCAGCTAAGGAAAAAGGTCAAGTAACATATAAAGGCAGACCAATCAGAATTATACATGACTTGTCCATGGAAACTGAAAGCCAGAAGATCCTGGATACATGTTCTACCAACACTAAGTGACCGCAGATGCCAGCCCAGACTACTATATCCAGCAAAGCTATCCATCACTATAGATGAAGAAAACAAGATATTCCATGACAAAACCAGATTTACACAATACATATCCACAAATCCAGCCCTACAGAAAATTCTAGAAGAAAACCTCCAACTGAAGGAAGTCAACTACACTCACAAAAACCTAGATAATAGATAATATCACTTTACCAAAAACCATAAAAAGGAGAAAAAGCCATGGACAATACCACCACAAAAAACAAATCCAAAACAAACAAGAATCACCATTCAATGGTCATTAATATCCCTCAATATCAATGGTCTTAATTCACCTATAAAAAGACATAGGCTAACAGAATGAATACAAACACCGAATCCATTCTGCTGCTGCATACAAGAATCACACCTCAACTTTATTTTTTTAATTTATTTTTCAGTTTAAATTTAGATAAGAAACAAGGTTGCTTCACAAGTCAGTTCCAGGTCCCTCTCCCTTTCCCTCCCCTCCTCCCGTGCCCTCCCCCAACCCCCCCATTATCCCCTCATTTCCCCAGGGAGGGTGAGGCCCTCCATGGGGGTGTCCATAGTCTGTCATTTCATATAGGGCAGGGCCTAGACCCTTCCCCAAGAGTTCAGGGTGTGAGTGCACCTCACATTGTTGGATCACACCTCAACTTTAAAGACAGATGTTACCTCAGAGTTAAGGGTTGGGAAAAGAGTTTCTAATCAAATGATCCTAAGAAGCAAGCCAGTATAGCTTTCCTAATATGTAACAAATTAGACTTCAAACTAAAATAAATCAAAAGAGATGAAGAAAGTCATTTCATATTCATCACAGGAAAAATCCATCAGGATGAAGTCTCAATTCTGAACATCTAAGCCCCCAAATACAAAGGCACCCATGTTCGTAAAAGAAACATTACTAAAACTCAAATCACACATTAAATCCCACATGCTTACAGTGGGAGACTTCAACACCCCAGTCTCACCACTGGACAGGACTACCAGACAGAAACTTAAGAAAGAAACAAAGGAACTCACAGAAGCTATGAGCTAATTGGGTTTAACAGAAATCTATAGGACATTCCATCCAAACACAAAAGAACATACCTTCTTAGTGCCACATGGAACCTTCTCTATAATTAACTACATACTCATCAATAATGCAAACCTCAACAGATACAAAAATTTGGAATAACCTCCTGTATCTTACCTGACGAACCACCATGGCTTAAAATAGGAATTCAACAACAACACGGATTGCAGAAACCCTACAAACTTGTGGAAATTGAACAATGCACAAATATATCACTCCTGGCAAAAGGAAGAAATAAAGAAATAAGTCAAAGACTTCCTAGAATTCAATGAACAGCGTACCTAAATTTGTGGGACACTCTGAAAGCAGTGCTAATAGGAAAGTTAATAACACTGAATACCCACATGAAGAAACTGGAGAATTGCCACACTAGAGCATTAGCAACACATGAAAGCTCTAGAACAAAAAGACCCAAACTCATCCAAGAGGACTAGACTCCAGGAAATAATCAAACTGAGAGCTGAAATCAATAAAGTAGAAAGAAAGAAACCAATACAAACAATCAATGAAACAAAGAATTGGTTCTTAGAGAAAATCAACAAGATAGACAAATGTTTATCCAAACTAACCAAAAGGCAGAGAGAGAGCATGCAAATTAACAAAATCAGAAATGAAATGGGGGACATAACAACAGACACTGGGAAAATCCAGATAATCCTATACTCCACAAAATTGGAAAATTTAAAGGAATTGGACAATTTTCTGGATAGATATCACTTACTAATATTAAATCAAGAACAGATAAGCAATATAAATAGACCTATAACCCCTATGGAAATAGAAGCAGTCATTAAAAGTCTCCCAACCAAAAAAAGCCCAGGGCCAGAGGCCTCAGTGCAGATTTTACCAGAAATTCAAAGAACAGCTTATATCAATTCTCCTCAAACTATTCCACACAATAGAAGCAGAAGGGTCTTTGCCAAACTCTTTCTACAAGGCTTCAATAACCTTGATACCCAAGCCACACAAAGGCACAACTAAGAAACAGAATTTCAGACCAACATTCCTCATGAGCATTGGTGCAAAAATACTCAATAAAATACTGGCAAATTGAATCCAAGAACACATCAAAAAATCATCACCACCACTACCCCCGCGGACCTGGGTGTCAGAGAGGAGGCCTCGGCAGTAACATGTGTGAAAAGTTAAATAAACTACTGACAGTTTATGCTGGAGAGGATGTGAAAAAAGGGGAACACTCCTCCAAAACTGGTGGGAATGCCAACTTGTGCAGCCACTTTGGAAATCAGTATGGAGGTTCCTCAGGAAAATGGGAATCAGTCTACCACAAGATCCAGCAATTCCACTCTTACGCATATGCCCAAAAGATATACACTCATACAATAAGGACATTTGCTCAACTATGTTCATAGCAGCATTATTTGTAATAGCCAGAACCTGGAAGCAACCTAGATGCCCTTCAACTGATAGACAAAATGTGGTATATTTACACAATGGAGTAGTACTCAGCTGGAAAAAATGGAATCTTGAAATTTGCAGGCAAATGGATGGCACTAAAAGAAATCATCCTGAGTGAGGTAACCCAGTCACTAAAAGAGAAACATGGTATTTACTGACTCATATATGGATTTTAGACATAGAGCAGGGGAGTGCCAGCTTACAGTTCCACAGCCAAAGAGTCTGGGAAGCATGGAGGACCCTAAAAGAGATATGCATGGTAACCCAGAGAAGGGGAATGGGACCAATATCTTTACATGAAAAATACTCTGGAGAATTTAGAAATACAAGAATCATACTTCGATATAATAAAGGCAGTTTATAGCAAGTGCTAGCCAAAATAATCCCAAATGAAGAGAAACCCAAAACTCTTCTAATAAAATCAGGAACAAGACAAGGGTTCCTCTCTTGCTAAACCTATTCAATACAGTACTTGAAGTCTTAGTTAGAGCAATAAGACAACTGAAGGAGATCAAGGAGATATAGGAAAGGAAAAAGTCATCTTAATTTGCAGGTGATAGGATTTTTATACTAAAAAGGCCCTAAAGTCTCAGATTTAAAATCATATACAGCTAATAAACACTTTCAGCAAAGCAGCAGGATACAAAAGTAATACACAAAGATCACTATCCCTCCTATTTACAAATTAAAGACTAAGAAAGAAATAAGGGTAACAGTAGCTTTTACAGTCACTACGAATACACACCTATCTTAGGATAATGCTAAACAATCAAGTGAAACTTGATAAAACTTAATAAAAACTTAAAGACATTGAGGAAAAATATTGAAGGAGACACAAGAAGATAGAAGGATTCCCTCATGCTTGTGAATTAGTAGGATTGATATTGTGAAAATGGTCTTCATACTAAAAGCAATCCCTTCAAAATTCTAACAGGATTATGCACAGAAATTGAAAAAGAAAGCACAAAAGTTCAGCTTCATTGGAAAAAAACCAAGATAGTCCAAATAATCCTGAAAACTCAAAGAACTGCTGGTGGTGTCATCACACCATATTTCAAGTTGATTTATAAAACTATTTTAATAAAAACAACATTGCATTGGCGTAAAAACAGGCACACTGACTGATGGCATAGGAATGATAACCCAAACATAATTTCACACGCCTGTGAATGCCTCACTTTTGACAAAGAAGCCAAAAATACACATGGGGAAAAAAGACAGTACAGCAGCTTCAATTATTTCTTTCCAGGGAGTAATTGACCAAAACAAAACCCATACAGTGTGTGTGTGTATGTGTATGTGTGTGTGTGTGAGAAAGAGAGAGAGAGAGAGAGAGAGAGAGAGAGAGAGATGGAGACAGAGACAGAGACAGAGACAGAGACACAGACAGACAGAGGCAGAGACAGAGACAGAGATCTTTTTGTTTTGGCAATTTTTGTCCTATTGATTTTCTTTCTTTTTCTTTTGTTTCCTTGTCTGCTTTGGTTATCAGTTTTTATTGTTTTTTTCTTTTTGCTTGCTTTGCATGTGTGTAAGAAAGAGAGCTATGTGGAGGGAAAGAATATGAAGTTACGTGAGTAGGGAGGGAAGAAATGGGAGAAGTTGAGAAAGGAAAATAATATGATCAAAATATACTAAAAAAGTGAATAAAATTTCTATTAGAAAAATAGACCATGAATATAAAACGAGTAGTTGGGGGAGTATCAGACTGTTTGAATGGAAGAAGGGAAGGAATAAATGATCTACTTATTCAGAACGGTTAAGATTAATAAAACAAGTGTCTGCTCATATTGTCAAGGATGTATAGACTGGGAAACACTCATCCATTGCTGGTGGGAGGACAAACTTGTACAGCTGCTGTGAAGAACTTGAACTGGGCAAAGATGTGTTACATTGTTTTATGCTGCAGAATATTACTTTAACTGTATGAAGGTGTGTTACATTTGTTTCTGATGCATTTGCTTAATTATGAAAAGATGTGTTGGATTTGTTTCACCTTGCCTGCCTAAGACACCTTATAAAGAGTTGAATGGGCAATAGCTAGGCAGGAAAAAGAATAGGAGATAGGCAGGGAAGGGAGGCAAAAAAATGAATAAGAGAAGTCTAGGCTCAAAGAAGAATGATAGGAGAAGGAGGGAACAAGTGACATGCCCAGAGTCAAAAGCCAGGCAGCTGCCAGAGAGGCAGACATAGCGAAGCAGTGAAAATAAGATATACAGAGAGAGAGAGGGAGAGAGAGAGAGAGAGAGAGAGAGAGAGGGGGGGGGGGGTAAAAAGCCCTGAGGCAAAAGATAGATAAAGAGAAATAAGTTGATTTAAAAGCACTAGCCAGTAGGCCCTGCCCTGGATGAAATGACAGATTCTGGAGATCCACCATGGAGGGACTCACCATCTCTGTGGATCGGAGTGGAGATTGGGTAGGGGACTGGGGGGACTGGTGGGGAGGGCAAAGGAGGAGGTGAAAGACCCCGGCCCAGCATAGGTGGCTGAGGCCTATGGAAAATTCCTTTCCCCCACAGCTCAGCCGAATAGTCATTTTTTATCAGAAGGGAGCTCTGCCCAAGGACATGGGCTTTGGGTGTCTTCTGTGACCAGATGGCCAGCCCAGCAAGATTGGGCAAGCACAGAGACCTATTGTTCCTCAGATAGGGCCAAGGCCGAGACTTGAGTTCTGAGAGAAACCTTAATTGCCCTCGTTCTGAGCCCTAGCCTCATTTAAATTGCCCAATCAAGGTCCTGTAACTAGGCTTCTTGCTTCTGTACTCCGCTTTTTGCTATAAAAGGACCCCTGAGTCCCCAGCTCGGGGCTCTCAGTTCCCGAGACTGAGATGCCCCGGGTACCCGTGTATTATCAATAAAGCCTCTTGCTGTTGCATCCAAGCTCGTGGTCTCAGTGTTCCTTGGGTTTGGGTCTCCCTCCCGTGAAAGTCCCCCGCTTGGGGTCTTTCATTTGGTGCATGGGCCGGGAATTGAGACCCCGCCCAGGGACCACCGACCCACTTCTGGGAGGTAAGAATTGTCCAGACTAAATTTCTGTTGTTTCTGTTGTCTGCTGTCTGTCTGTCTATGCCTGTTGTTTTATTGCGCCTGCGTCTGTAATATACAGCTGTATACATCTGTATCTGGTGGCACCGACCGCAGCTCTAGGACACGATCTGCCTCGTCTGTTTGGGGCCCCGTCTGTTTGGGGCAGATGTCCATCTGCCCCGTCTGGAGTTCTTAGGGAACTCGTCTGTTTGGGGCCCCGTCTGTTTGGGGCAGATGTCCATCTGCCCCGTCTGGAGTTCTTAGGGAACTCGTCTGTTTGGGGCCCCGTCTGTTTGGGGCAGATGTCAATCTGCCCCGTCTGGAGTTCTTAGGGACTCGTCTGTTTGGGGTAGGTCTGGAGCTGGAGCTGGAGTTTTTAGGGACTCGGTTGTTTGGGGTAGATGCCTAGGAATCTGCCCCGTCTGTTTGGGGAAGTCCCGCTGGCCGAGGGAGTTTCCATCCTGATAGGGGACAAGGACGGGAGCACAAGGCCCCCGTCCCCGATCTGAATATGCTTTTGACTTTCGTCAAAGCCGCGCAGCGAAAATCTGTTTGTTTTTGTTTCTTATCTGTTCGTCCGTCTTAGTGTCGTTTGTCATCGCTCTCGAGAAAATGGGCCAGACAGTTACCACTTTGCTCAGTTTGACCCTTTCACATTGGCCACAGGTTCAGGAGTATGCTCGTAACTGGACTGTCGATGTGCGCAAGAAGGAATGGATCACCTTTTGCTCTTCCGAATGGCCAACTTTTGATGTTGGCTGGCCACGAGATGGCACCTTTAACTCTCAAATTATTTTCCAGGTGAAAGAGAAAGTCATGGATCCTGGACCCCAGGGCCACCCGGACCAAGTATAGTTACCTGGGAAGTGCTGGTCTATGACCCTCCCTCCCCCTCCTCTTCCCTAACCCCCGCCACTGCAGCGGCAGGCACCGCTCGGGCTGCGGCTCATTTCCAGTTCGCGTTCAGCGTCCCGGCCGCTGCGGGAAGGGCACCCTGAGTGTGACGGCGCGACCGGCGGCGATGCGAGGGGAGCTTCATCTACCTCCCTGGTGGTCTAGTGGTTAGGATTCGGCGCTCTCACTGCCGCGGCCCGCGGTGGACTGGGTACGGACAGAGAGCGGCCGCCACGCCTTCGCCCCGCTCCCCGGCAGACGCTCCGGCCCTTCCGGGCGGCGCCGCCGCCTCAGCCCGGTCCGGTCAACCGCCCTGCCTCCGGACGGGCCATGATGCCAGTTGCAGTACTGGCCGTTCTCTGCCTCAGATCATTATAACTGGAAAAGTAATAACCCCTCCTTTTCAGCAGACCCCGTGAGACTGACTGATCTATTAGAATCGGTTCTCACTACAGCGGATCCTTCTTGAAGCCCGGAAAAATTGTTCCTGGGGCAAATGGACAACCTACGCAGCTTCCAAATGAAATTGATGCTGCCCAGACTGGGACTTCACCACTGAGGCAGGTAGGACCCATCTATGTCTTTAATGCCAGTTGCTTGTAGCGAGTCTCCGAGAGACGGATAAGCAATCTATAAATTTGGCCCAGGTAAGACAGATAGTTCAGAAGGCAGAGGAATCGCCAGCCGCATTTTTTTGAAAGACTTAAGGAAGCTTACAGAATGTATACCCCATATGACAGGGGTATACACTACCAGATGTATTGAGGGAGACAGAACGCATTTTTTAATGAAAAGAGAAGCTCAGACAGAGAGAGAAAAGATGGAAACAGAATGTCAGAGACAGGAAATTAGAGAGAGGCAGAGAGAGGGACAAAGAGGGCCTCACTTAGAAAGAAGGACCTTTCAGAGACCCAAACCCCCTGCCGGTCCCCCTGGAACACTCCCCTGTTGCCAGTCAAGAAGCCAGGAACCAATGACTATAGGCCGGTCCAGGACCTCCGGGAAGTCAATGAGTGGGTTGAGGACATACACCCCACGGTCCCCAATCCCTATAACCTCCTGAGTGGACTGCCACCTGACTATGTTTGGTACTCAGTCCTGGATTTAAAGGATGCCTTCTTCTGCCAGCGATTACACAAAGACAGTCAGCCACTGTTTGCCTTTGAATGGCAGGATGCAGACCTGGGAATCTCGGGACAACTTTGACTGGGGGGGAGAGCCAGGAAAAAGCCTTCATGGACATCAAGAAGGCTCTGCTCTGCTCCCCAGCTCTGGGGTTACCTGATCTGACTAAACCCTTTGACTTATTCGTGGCTGAGCAAGAGGGTTATGCGAAGGGGGTCCTAACTCAAAAACTTGGGCCCTGGAGACGACCGGTTGCCTACCTATCTAAGAGATTAGACCCCGTAGCGTCATGATGGCCCCAATGTCTCCGCATGATCGCCGCCACCACAGTTCTCATAAAGGACTCTCACAAATTGACTTTGGGGCAGCCTTTGACTATCTATGCCCCCCATGCTATGGAGGCGGTCATCAGACAGCCACCGGGCCGCTGGCTCACCAATGCCAGGATGACCCATTACCAGACTCTGTTGCTGGACAAGGACCAAATTCACTCCGGGGCTCCGGTGACCCTAAACCCTGCCTCGCTACTTCCCCCTTCCTGGGGAAGCAGAGACTCATGACTGCTTGCAGGTCCTGGCTGAGGTCCATGGGACGAGAGCTGACCTCACGGATCAACCCCTTCCCAACCCTGACCTTGTCTGGTTCACGGACGGAAGCAGCTTTGTACATCAAGGAGAGCGGAAAGCCGGTGCTGCAGTGACAACTGAGTCAGAAACAATTTGGGCCGAGGCCCTGCCGCCAGGAACTTCGGCTCAACGAGCAGAACTGATTGCCTTAACACAGGCCCTGAGACTGGCAGAAGGTAAGAAACTCACTGTCTACACAGGCAGCCGCTATGCTTTTGCCACAGCTCACATCCATGGTGAAATTTATAGGTAAAGGGGGCTATTAACCTCAGAGGGCAGAGACATTAAATCCTGGCCCTCTTAGAGGCTCTGCACCTGCCAATCGCCCTCAGTATTATACATTGCCCAGGGCATCAGAAAGGCGACAGCCCAGTCGCCCGGGGAAACCGGAGGGCAGACCTGGCCGCCCGGGAGGCTGCCCTGGCCATGAAAAGCAGCAGTCACCTCCTCCAGGCAGCTGTAGTCCCTGTAACTAATGAGGCTTCCGAGAAGACCTCCGCGTCATGGGACTATAAGATAAAAGACATCAAGGCCATGAAAAGACTGGGGGCGACCCGAGTACATGATGGTCTCTGGACCTATCAAGGAAAAACTGTCCTTCCCCGCCTAATGACTAGATATCTGGTTAACAGCCTACACAAACTCACTCATTTGAGCTCCAGGAAAATGAGAGAACTGTTAGCCCGGGAAGAAAATACTCGCCACCTGTTGGGAATAGAAGAAATAATAAAACAAGTGACTGAGCAATGTGACGCCTACGCCCGCGTCAATATGACCAGGCTAAAGCTACCCATGGGGACCCGAGCTCGGGGGCACCGGCCTGGGGTGCACTGGGAAATAGATTTCACAGACCTCCTGGTTTTTGTTGACACCTTCTCGGGATGGACTGAAGCCTACCCCACCAAGCACAAGACGACGAAGGTGGTCACCAAGAAACTTCTTGAAGAAATCTTCCCCCGTTACGGAATGCCACAGGTATTGGGGACAGACAACGGGCCTGCCTTTGTTTCTCAGGTAAGTCAGTCTGTGGCCACCTTGTTGGGGATTAATTGGAGATTGCATTGTGCTTACTGACCCCAAAGCTCAGGACAGGTAGAACAAATGAATAGAACCATTAAGGAGACTATAACTAAATTATCGCTTGCAGCTGGCACTAAAGACTGGGTCCTCTTGCTCCCCCTTGCCCTCTATTGTGCCCGGAATACACCGGGCCCCCATGGCCTCACCCCTTTTGAGATGTTATATGGAACCACCATTCCCTTTGTTCAGTTCTTTGACCAAGACATTTCGGATTATGCCAATTCCTCCTCTCTTCAAGCTCACCTGCAGGCACTCCAGCTGGTTCAGCAGGAAGTCTGGAAGCCTCTGGCCCAAGCCTACCGAGACCAGAGGAGACACCCTATCGTCCCCCACTCCTATTACGTGGGAGACAGCGTTTGGGTCCGACGCCACCAGGCTAAGAACCTTGAACCCCGCTGGAAGGGACCATACACGGTCCTGTTGACCACCCCTACTGCTCTCAAGGTGGATGGGATTGCTGCTTGGATACACGTCTCGCTTGTGAAAGCTGCCTCCCCTGAGGATCCGGACCCAGGATGCAGGGCTCAGCGCACTCAAAATCCTCTAAAGATAAGACTCTCCCGAGATGTTTGATTGCCTTCTTATGCTTCATGCTTACCTTTCCCCTTATTGAGGGAAGTCCTCACCGAGTATTCAATATTACTTGGCTGATAACCAATCTGGGGACGGGACAGACTGCAAGCCTAAGTTCCCAACTTGGGGCTCTGACAGACACCTTCCCCACCCTGTATTTTGATCTATGTGATCTGGTGGGGGAAGATTGGGACCCCTGATCATTATACTTTTGGTTCTGATGTTTGGGCCATGCATCTTAAACAGATTGATCCAGTTTATAAAGGAAAGGTTATCAGTTGTACAATCACTGGTTTTGACGCAACAATACCAGCAGCTAAAGCAAAGGGATTTCGAGATGGCAGAAACCTCTGAATGAAAGATTTCATTCAGTTACAAGAGCAATGGGGGAATGAAAGACCCCGGCCCAGCATAGGTGGCTGAGGCCTATGGAAAATTCCTTTCCCCCACAGCTCAGCCGAATAGTCATTTTTTATCAGAAGGGAGCTCTGCCCAAGGACATGGGCTTTGGGTGTCTTCTGTGACCAGATGGCCAGCCCAGCAAGATTGGGCAAGCACAGAGACCTATTGTTCCTCAGATAGGGCCAAGGCCGAGACTTGAGTTCTGAGAGAAACCTTAATTGCCCTCGTTCTGAGCCCTAGCCTCATTTAAATTGCCCAATCAAGGTCCTGTAACTAGGCTTCTTGCTTCTGTACTCCGCTTTTTGCTATAAAAGGACCCCTGAGTCCCCAGCTCGGGGCTCTCAGTTCCCGAGACTGAGATGCCCCGGGTACCCGTGTATTATCAATAAAGCCTCTTGCTGTTGCATCCAAGCTCGTGGTCTCGGTGTTCCTTGGGTTTGGGTCTCCCTCCCGTGAAAGTCCCCCGCTTGGGGTCTTTCAGAGGGAATGAAAAGGGAACTGGGATTGACATGTGAAACAAGCTTGTTTCTGACTTAAATTTTAAAAAAGGAAGAGAAAAAATAAAAAAGAAGAAAATTCTGACAAAATAAACAGAATTAGCTTTTACTCTTAAAATACCATTAATGTATCACTTTGGATGCATTAATAAATAGATTCTGTAAGTAAGAAAAAAAGAAAAGAGTTAGCCAGAAACAAGCCTAAGCTAGGCTGAGCATTCATAACTAATAGGTCTCTGTGTCATGGTTTGGGAGCTGGTTGTTGGGCCAAAGGAAAAAGAAAGCCTGGTATGTACAGCCATTATGGAAACCAGTACAGCAGTTCCTCAGGAACATGGGAATCAATGGACCTTGAGACTTATATACCCACTCTTGGCTATATACCCAAAGGACTCTATATCCTACAACAGAGACGCTTGTTAAGCTATGTTTGCTACTGCTTTGTTCATCATAGGCAAAAACTGGAAACAGCTTAGATGTCATTCAGCAGATAAGAAATAAAGAAAATGTGGTACATTCGCACAACGGAATATTACTCAGCCATTGAAAATAATGAAATCATGGCTTTTACAGGTAAATGGGTGTGGATAGAAAATAATTACCCTGAGAGAGGTAGCCCATACCCAGAAAGACAAATATAGAACATATTTATTTATATGTTGATAATAGCTGTTAAGTCAAGGACAACCAAACTAAAATCTGTAAAACTGCAGAGGTTATATATACAGTAAGGAAGAAAGGGGACAGATAGATCTTCATAGGAAAGGGAAATAGAATAGTTATGGATGGGAGACTGGAACAGGAGCAAGGGAGGAAAAAAGGGAAAAGGG
The DNA here is from genome assembly GCF_017639785.1 of Mesocricetus auratus. NCBI lineage: Eukaryota > Metazoa > Chordata > Mammalia > Rodentia > Cricetidae > Mesocricetus > Mesocricetus auratus. The sequence goes on along the minus strand of NW_024429225.1, from coordinate 579,769 downwards.
AAATGAGGAAAGAAGCAAGGAAAAGGAAAAGAGAAGGAAGGGGAGAAAGAAAGACAAGACAGACGGACAGATGGACAGACAGAAGGAAGGAAGGAAGGAAGGAAGGAAGGAAGGAGGGAGGGAGGGAGGGAGGGAGGGAAGGAAGGAAGGAAGGAAGGAAGGAAAGATACTGTAGCAATCAAATGACTCCTAATGACATTCTGCTATACTCACATCTGTGCCTTGCTCAGCCATCATCAGAGAACCTTCTTCCTGCTGCAGAGGGGAACAAATACAGAGACCCACAGCCATATATTATGCAGAAAATAAGAGACTATAGAACACTCAGACCTAAACAGGATCTCTGTCAGATCCCTCCCCTCAGGACTCAGAGAATACTGAGAAAGAGGTGGCAGAAAGAGTGTAAGAGGAAGAGGGGATGGAGGACATCAAGGTCTCTAAGTCATCATGATGAGTGCACATATGAAACCAACACAGAGAGAGAGAGAGAGAGAGTTCACAAGGACTGCACAGGTCTGCACCAGATGGGGTTAGGACTGAAAGGAGAGGTGGATACATGAACCCCACCTAACTCAGAACCCATAACAACGGACACTGAGGAAATCCAGAGAATCATCAGGTCATACTTTGAAAACCTGTACTCCACACAATTTGAAAATCTAAAGGAAATGAACAATTTTTTGGATAGATATCACTTGCCAAAATTAAATCAAGAACAGATAAGCAATTTAATATAGACCTACAACACCTAAGGAAATATAAGCAGTCAGCAAAAGTCTCCCAACCAAATAAAGCCCAGGGCCAGATGGCCTCAGTGCAGAATTCTACCAGAAATCAAAGAACAGCTTATACCAATTCTTCTCAAAGTAATCCACACAATAGAAGCAGAAGGGTCTTTGCCAAACTCTTTATACCAGGCCTCAATAACCTTGATCCCCAAGCCACACAAAGACACAACTAAGAAAGAGAACTTCAGACCAATAATCCTCATGAACATTGATGCAAAAATACTCTATAAGATACTGGCAAATCGAATCCAAGAACACATCAGAAAACTCATCCACCATGATCAAGTAGGCTTCATTCCAGGGAGGCAGGGACTGTTCAAAATATGAAAATCTATCAGTGTAATCAACCATATAAACAAGCTGAGAAGCAAAAATCACATGATCATCTCACTAGATGCTGAAAAAGCCTTTGACAAAATCCAACACCCCTTCATGGTAAAGGTCTTGGAGAGATCCGGGATAACAGGGACTTACCTTAACATAATAAAAGAAATATACTGTGGGAACAAGAGACCTTGGCCAGAGGCCCACTTCCCCATCAGCCTGGGAGCAGGCAGCTGTGAGAGAGTGTTTACTGAAAACATGTTTACTGGAAACAATCCAGTGCCCTAAGAAATGTTTACCGGAGCTATAAGTTCCTGATAAGGGCTCCTTCGCTGAAACACCCTGACTTTGATCTTTCCAATGGCTAGCCACCTCTTCCTGGCCCCTGCTGCTGCTGCTGCTGACTCTGGTGTCAGGAACATGTAACCACCAGCCAGGAGTGTGTGTGGCAAAAGCTTTTCTGGAGGGAAGCATTTCTTGGGAAGTTCTCTAGAGCCTTCTTGGGGAGCATAAAGTTTTCTTAATGCAACCGACTGGTTTCTGTGTCATCAATCCCAACACCCTCGCAACATTCTCGGATACAGGCTGCGCAGCGGGCACGGCAGTATACCCCAAGCCAACAGCCAACAACAAACTAAATGGACAGAAACTCAACACAATTCCTCTAAAATCAGGAACAAGATAAGGCTGTCCACTCTCTCCGTATCTTTTCAACATTGTACTTGAAGTTCTATCTAGAGCAATATGACAACAAAAGGAGATCAAGAGGATACAAATTAGAATGGAAGAGGTCAAAGTTTCACTATTTGCAGATGATATGATAGTTTGCATAAATGATCCAAAAACTCTACCATGGAACTCATGCAGCTGATAAATACCTTCAGCAGAGTGGCAGACTACAAGATCAACTCAAGAAAATCAGTAGCCCTACTATATACTGATGATAAAAGGGCTGAGAAAGAAATCAGAGAAACATTGCCCTTACAATAGCCACAAACAACATAAAATACCTTGGGGTAACGCTAACCAAACAAGTGAAAGACCTGTATGACAAGAACTTTAGGTCTTTAAAGAAATAAATTAAAGAAGACACCAGAAAATGGAAGGATCTCCCATGCTCTTGGATAGGTAGGACCAACAAAGTAAAAATGGCAGTCTTACCAAAAGCAATATAGCAATTTAACACAATCCCCATTAAAATCCCAGCACAATTGTTCACAGACCTGGAAAGAACAATTCTCAATTTTATATGGAAAAACAAAAGACTCAGGATAGCTAAAACAACCCTGCTCAACAAGACAACATCTGGAGGCATCACCATCCCTGACTTCAAGCCATAGTACAGAGCTATAGTCTTAAAACAGCTTGGTATTGGCACAAAAATAGACAGGTAGACTAATGGAATCGAATTTAACACCCCAACATTAATCCATGCAATCCACCTGATCTTTGACAAAGAAGCTAAAATAACACAATGGAAAAAAGAAAACATCTTCAACAAATGGTGCTGGCATAACTGGAGGCTGACATGTAGAAGACTACAGATAGATCCATGTCTATCGCCATGCACAAAACATAAATCCAAATAGATCAAAGATCTCAACATAAATCCAGCCACACTGAAACACTTAGAAGAGAAAGTGGGAGGTGCCCTTGAACAAATTGGTACAGGATACCACTTCCTGAACATAACTCCAGTAGCACAGACACTAAGATCGACAATTAATAAATGGTACCTCCTGAAACTGAGAAGCTTCTGTAAGGCAAAGGACATAGTCAACAAGACAAAAAGGCAACCCACAGATTGGGAAAAGATATTCACTAATGCCACATATGACAAAGGGCTGATCTCCAAAATTTACAAAGAACTTAAGAAGCAAGTGTCAAAACACGAAAAGATCTAATCAAAAAGTGGGGTACAGAACTAGAGAATTCTCAGTAGAGGAGTCTAAAATGGCTGAGAGACACTTGAGAAAGTGCTCAACATCCTTAGTCATCTGGGAAATACAAATCAGAACAACTCTGAGATACCATCTTACTCCTGTCAGAATGGCTAAAATCAAAAACTCCAATGACAGTTTTTGCTGGAGAGGATGTGGATAAAGGAGAACACTCCTTCATTGCTGGTGGGAGTGCCAACTTGTACAGCCACTTTGGAAATCAGTATGGAGTTTCCTCAGGAAAATGAGAATCAGTCTACCACAAGACCCAGCAATTCCACTCTTAGGCATATACCCAAAAGATGCCCATTCATACAAGAAGGATGCCTGTTCCACTATGTTCATAGCAGCATTATTTGTTATAGCCAGAACCTGGAAGCAACCTAGATGCCCCTCAACTGAAGAGTGGATAGAGAAAATGTGATACATTCACACAATGGAGTACTATTCAGCAGAAAAAAAAACAATGGAATCTTGATATTTGCAGGCAAATGGATGGCACTAGAAGAAACCATCCTGAGTGAGGTAACCCAGCCACAAAAAGAGAAACATGATATGTACTCACTCATTTATGGATTTTAGATATGAATCAGGGGAGTGCCAGCATATAATCCCACTGCCAGAGACTCTGGGAAACAGAACCTTCATCCAGCAACTGATGAAACAGAGGCAGATACCCACAGATAAACACTGAACTGAACTCCTGGAACCCAGTCACAGAAAGGGAGTACTGAGGAGTAAAGGATTTAAGAGTGGGCTGGTTTAACCCACACAAACAGTTGACCTGAACAAGGGGGAGCTCTTGCATCCAAGATTGATGGCTGCGTGGAAAGCATGGGACTGACCCAGACCCCCTGAATGTGGGTGTCAGTGAGGAGGCCTAGGCAATCTATGGGGCCTTGGGTAGTATTTATCCCTGGCATACAAATGGTCTTTGGGTGCCCATCCCACAATGAGGGATGTTCTCACAGCCTGGACTCTTGTGGGAGGGCCTAGGCCTTGCCCTGGATGAAATGACAGACTGTGGAGATCCTCCATGGAGGGCCTCACCCTCCCTGGGGATTGGAGTGGAGATTGGGTGGAGGACTGGGGGGCCTGATGGGGAGGGTGGGGAAAAGGGGAGGGAGAGGGAGCTGGGACTGACATGTGAAACAAACTTGTTTCTAACTTAAATAAAAAATAAATTAAAAAATAAACAACCAAAAAATTAATAATTAAATGAAGTAGACTTTCATTTGAACAGAGAATGTGACTTAGAAGTTCAGATGATAGAAACCTTGCTCCAATATGAGAATAAGTAAATTCAGATATGTGAGACAAATTTACCAAAAGAATGGGTCTCTGTGGTTGTGTCCATCCCCTTAAGGAAATTTCAGCAAAGGAATCCCAGTGTTAAGTAAACTGGCTTTGGTCCAACAATAGCTTCATCGGGGACAAGTAAATAACCCAAGTTTTCCTTATTACCCTTGCTGGTAGGAGTGGGAGACATATTCTCCAACTAGAAACAAAGAAAACCCAAATGCTTTCCACATGTAAACACAAGGGACAGAGATCGGAGATCAGAGGGGATTAAGAGAAGAGACCTGCTCATCTGAAGACACTGTCCTTATTCTCAGTTAGTGCCTGAGCCCGTGGCCTCCAAAAGAACAGATGTCCCTACTCCATAAATGGAACGTGGGAAATCCATGTTATAATTTCAGCATGAAACCGTGAGTTTAAAAAGGAACCTATCTACCCAACAGTTCAGGCTTTAAAATAAACCATTAATCACAGGTTGCATCAACTAAAAATGCAAAACAACAAATTAAAACCAGTTATATCATTGTCTTTCAATCTCTGTTATTATGGGTTTGTGATCTTTCTTATAACCTTCAACATTCTCCTCAAAATTAGATTTGCTGAATTAAGGCAAAACTCCATGTATAAACTGATGTCATTTACATTTTTGTTTCCCTTAGGGGGAAATAAACTAGAATGAGGGCACACTGACTGACTGTTTGCAGTGAAGGTTAACAGTCTGACTCCTTCAAGAACGAATGAGCATCACTTTCTGAGGTGTTACAGTGAAGTTTTTAAACTTGGCTTCTAATCTTTGTGTTTATGAATTGATGTTGGTCACCCAACATTTAGCATTTAGGACACTCTGCTGGGACCCTTCTACCTCACCCTTCATCATCTTAAAACCCAAGCAGCAGACAAAGGGATGATAGTATCCCCCATGGTAAGTCAAACATGGCTCAAGAACGGTCTTCCTAGAAGATTTCCGCACTCTAGAGACAGCAAAGATCACAAAATGTACTTGGAAAAGGTAAATTCTTTCAAAATCATTATTGTGTGATGAATTTTTTCAGATTATAAAAATAATATGCACTAAATAATAAACAATATTTAGTATTTTATTCATTAAAATGTTCTGAAGCATAAACATGTAGAAAGAAAAATCTAACATACTAATACTAGTATTTACTGCTATTAATTTTCAGCTTTCTTTCTTTTCATATTTTTTCCATTTTTGGTTTTTTGGTTTCTCAGAGAGATCCACTTGCCTTTGCCTCCCAAGTGCAGGAATTAAAGGTATGTGCTACCACCACCCAGCTTCTTTCCATATTGCCATAACTGGATATCATTTACTTTACCTACCAAAAAATATATTTAAAAAACAAAATAATTTTTGTGATGAAAAAGTGTATATTTGGAATTAGCCTGCTGGACTCATTTAGGTGAATCCAATTTTTGTTGGCAACATTCATAGCATCACGATCAGGAGGCAACAGAGCGTATGCCTTCTGTCCATCAGACCTTGTGAAGGTGTTGACTTTGGCCACATCAATGTCACAGCTTCTTCACAGCCTGTTTGATCTGGTGCTTCTTGGGCTTGACGTCCACAAGGAACACAAGAGTCTTGTTGTTCTATCTTCTTCATGGCTGACTCGGAGGCCAGAGGGAGTTTGATGATGGCAGGGCGACCAAGCTTGTTTCTTCTGGGTGTGCTCTTTCGAGGGTATTTGGACTCCCTCCCGGAACCGCAGGGTCTTGGGCCACCAGAAGGTGGGTGGCATGGGAATCTTCTTGTTTTTGTGGCTGTGACACACTAGCTGTCTTTCCTTCTCTCTCCGCTCCTGACCCTCCCAAAGCCCAAGTCAACACGAAGACCTAGATAAACTCTTAACAGGTAAAGAACTCTATTAAATACGAAGAAATGTGCAAACCTTTGCCACACAAAAAAACCAGCATTTCTGTTGTTAATTGCTTGAACTCAGAATCTGCCTGTTAACAGGGAAGTTGACATTTGCCTCCACAGATTTGCTGAATATCATTTCATTGCATATTGAACAGCACTGGGTCCTGTTTTCCTAGTTACTCATCTTTTCTAATTTAAAAATGAGAGAAATTTATGTTTTCATATTTAAATTAGTAAGCTTCAAATATACAAATTAAATTAGTGATATAGTACCCATAATATTCAGTGGCATTTCACTTCTTAGAATGTCCCTTGGCTTAATTTGATAATTATGTTTCTGATTTTAAATATATTTTAACCACTCAGGTGTATAAATGCATATGACAAAATGTTTATTGTATTAAAAAGCTTACCAGAATATAGTATGCTCTCTGAAAACTTAGCTGAAGGTTTGAGACAATTTAAGCCAATAAGCAACTACAGAGAAAAGAAGTGTTAAGTAAGGCAAGGCCAAAGATTTCCATGATTAGAGTAGACATAAAGGATGATCCCATTCCAAAGAAGGAAGATCAAAATAAGGGAGATCTGAAAGAAAACCGGTGTGTGAGTCCATAACTCCAACACTCAGTACGAAGCAGAGGCAAATTCAAGGCTGCTCCACATATCAGAGGTACTCTGTAGTGCATATGTATCACTTTCTCAGTATCCGTTTTTACTGGATGAAGGACATTCAGGTTGTCCCAAATGCCTAGCTATTGTGAAAAGAGCAGCAACGGACACGGCTAAGAAAGTATCTGCATAGTAGGATGATGAGTCCTTTGGGCATTTGCCAAGGAGTGGCATAGTATGGTAGATTTAATTTTAGCTTTCTGAGAATCCCCCCACACTGATTTGCACAGTGGCTACACACCATCGGGCAATCCCATGAGCAGCAAATGAGGGTTGCCTTTTACCTATATTCGCTTTTACCTATATTTGCTGTAGGTCGTTTTGTTTGGTATCCTGGTGGGGCAAGATAAAATTTAAAAATTGTTTTCGTTTGCCTTTATTTCTCTAGTTGCTAGGGATGATGTACATTTTTGAGAGAGAGAGAGAGAGAGAGAGAGAGAGAGAGAGAGAGAGAGGAGAGAGAGAGGGACAGAGAGACAGAGACAGACAGACAGACAGACAGACAGACAGACAGACAGACAGACAGAGAGAAAGAGAGAGAGAGAGTTCTTAACCATTTTTTTCTTCTTTTGCAAACTCTTGAGTCAGGTCCCAAGCTTATTTTTCTAAAAGATCATTTACTGCTTTTTTACTATTTATCATTTGAGTCTTTTATATATTCTGGACATTAATACATAATGTCAGAAGAACAGCCATCCTGTGGCCTTCCCCTTTACCTGGTTGATTGTCCCCTTCACTTTCTAGTACTGGGGCCCCACTTGTCAATTGTTGACTTAAATTACTGAGCAAATGGAATCCTATTCAGGAAGTCTTTTCATGAGCAAACGTCATGATTTCTTCTTGCAGTTTAAGTGTTTCAGGTTTTGGATTTAGGTCTTTAATCCCTTTAGAGTTAGTTTTTGCGCAAGGTGATAGATACCAGTCTAATTTCATTCTTCTACATATGAACATTTTGTTTATCCAGATTATGTTTTAGTCATCTTTGCCAAATTACTGAAGTTATGTGAACTCGTGTTTGGGTCTTTGATTTTGTTCCATTGGTCTACGTATCTGTTTTTGTGCCAGTACCACATTGTTTATTAACTATAGCTCTGTTATCTGTCTTAAGATCTGAAATGATAATCCCTACAATATAGTTACTTTGTATCAGGATTGTCTTTACTATCTGGGGTCTTTTGTGGCCAGTATGAGTTTTAGGATATTTTTGTTGTTGTTGCTGCTGCTGCTGCTGCTGCTGTTCCATTTATGTGAAGAATGAGATGAATATTTTGATTGTGTTTGCACTGAATCTGTAAATATCTTTTAGAAAAATGATGGTTTTCACAGTATTGATTCTGCTTATGTGTGAGCATGGGATATTTCTCCATTTTCTAGTGTCTATCTTTTTCCTCAGTGACTCAATGTTTCCATTGGAGATGTCCTTTACTTGCTTTGTTCACTTTATTCCTAGATATTTTATTTTCATTGGGAGTCCATTCATAATCTCCATATCTATATGCTTGTTGGTTTTGTATACAAAAGATATTGATTTATTCAAGTTGATTCTGTATCCTGCCACATTGCTGAATTTGTTTATCATTTCTAGAAGTTTTCTGACAGAAACGTAAGTGTCTTGTCATCTGCAATTAAGTCTAGTTTGGCTTCTTCTCTTTTTAATCACTTTACTTTGCTTCTCTTGCCTTATTTATTGTTCCTACTAATATTTTGAGCACAATACTAAAATGTAGTGGGGATAATGGACATCCCTGTTCATCCGTGACTCCAATAGGATTGTTTCAAGGTTTATCCATTTAGAATGATGTTGGATGTAGGTTTCTTGCATATACCTTTTATTATTTTGAGATATATTTCCTCTAGCCCAGCACTCTCTAGGAATTTTATCGTAAAGGTATGTTGGAATTTGTCAGGTTTTTTTTCTGAATCTTTTGAAACGATCATGTGATGCTTGTGTTTATATTCACTTATGTGGTCTTTTTACATTCGATTGACTTGTGGGTGTTGAACCATCACATCATTTCAGGGATAAAGCCAAGTTAGTCATGGTGAATAATTTTTGATATATGTGTTTGTCCTGTTATCAAGTATTTTTAGTATTTTTCAGTCGATGTTCATCAGGGATATTAGCCTGTAAAATTTTTTGGTTGTTATATCTTTATCTACTTATACGATTATAATGATACTGGTTTTGTAGGAAGACTTTTGGAGTGCTCCTTCTGTTTCTAATTTTCTTAATAGTTGACAAAAGGATAACAAGTAGGTCTTTTTGACTGGTAGAATTTTGATGTGAATCTATCAGTCTCTAGACCTTTTTTTTTTTTTTTAGCTGAAGTGGTTGTTTTTTATTTTGTTTTATTATGTTTTATTATATCAATTTTCTCATGTGTTATAAGTCTATCTAGGATGTTAATTTCTTCTTGGCTTAATTTTGGTGTGGATATGTCTATAAATTCATTCATTTCTTTTAGGCTTTCCATCTTAATGGGGATTTCTCTTTAAAATGCATCCTTGTAATATTTTGACTTTCTTTGGTGTCCATTGAAATGCCTCCTTTTTCATTTCTGATTCTGTTAATTTGGGTCCTCTCTTTCCTTTGGTTAATTGGGCCAAGGGTCTGTCAATCTTGCTTCTATTCTCAAAGAACAGCTCCTATATTTGTTGATTGTTTGAATTGTTTTCTTTGTATCTATTTCATTGGTTTATGCTCTTTTTATTATTTCTTAACATTGACTGGATTTGGATTCAGTTTTTTGTTTGTTTTTCCAACATTTTACATGGCATCATTAAGCTATTTATTTATTTGTGATCTTTCTAATTATTTTTTAGAAATTTTCCTGGTAGGATAGCTTTCAATATACTCCAGAGCTTTCGTTGTGTTGTGCTTTCATTTTCATTATTCCCAGGGAGTTTTTATTTCTCTCATGACTTTTTACCTGACCATTTCATCATTCAGTAATGAATTGTTGAATATCTGCAGTCTGTGTATTTACTACAGTTTTATTTGCATTCAATTTTAAGTTTTTTGCATGTAGTCAGATAGGACACAGGAGTAATATCAATCTCTTTGAATTTTTAAAGATTTTTTTGTGTCTAAGGATACTATCTATTTTCAACTGGGATTGACATGTAAAACAAGCTATTTAAAATTAAAATAATAAAAAAATACAAAAAAACAGTAGAATGTGTAGTCTTTGGATTTTGGTACAATATTTTGTGTATATCTATTAAATCCATCTGATGTGTTATGTCAGTTAATTCTGATGCTTCTAAACTTTTTGTATATATGTGTTTATTGAAGAAATAGGATATTGAAATCATGTATTGTTTAATGGATAGATGATAATCTATGTGTCTTTAAATCCAGTAGTATAACTTTTATGATATTGGGTGCCCCTGGGTTTGATGTATAAATGTTTAGGATAGTAATATCTTCTTGGCTAACTGCTCCCTTGGTTAGAATGAAATTTCTGTCTCTTCTGATTAGTTTTAGCTTGCAGTCCGTTGGAGGAAGTGTGTCACTGTGGAGGTGGGCTTTGAGGTCTCAAGTGTTCAAGCTATGCCCAGTGTGACACACAGTCTTCTGCTGCCTACAGATCAAGATGAACTCTTAGCTCCAGCACCATGTCTGCCTGCACATTCCCATGCTTCCTGCCATGATGATAATGGAGTAAAGCTCTGAAACTGTAAGCCAGCCCCAGTTAAGCATTTTCCTTAGTAAGAGTTGACATAGTCATGGTGTCTCTTCACACAACAGAAGCCCTAAGTCAGTGTCCCACATTTCCTATACGTAACTTTCCTGATTTTCTTTCCTTATATTCCTTTCATGTGTTTTTGTTTTTGTTTTTCATGTCCCTTGCTTTTTGTCTAGACCTTGACTGCTTTATCTTGGATACCTAATATTCTACTTCTGTTCAATTGATTCTACTTCTAACACTTTCCTTTGAGTTTTATAGTCTAGTTAAGGGTTTTTCAATTCCACCTTCATCTCAGCTTGAGTTATCTTTGGACTTTCTAATTCAATTCTAAAGTCCTGGGTTGCCTTTTCTCTTCCTTCATCATTCTATTTGTTTTCTTCTTGGACATAATTAAAGCATTTATTCTCCTTATATTCTTTTTCCTTAAGTTCACTGAGCCATTTCATTGTGTCTTCTATAACTCCTTGAATTGTTTGATGGAGTTTATCAATGTTATTTTATATTCTGTGTCCTGGGATTCATGCAAGAAATTCTCATTGGCAAGCATTTCTACAATACAGGTAGGTTTTGGAAGGAAGGAACTGACTTGTTCTTTTGTATTATTGATATTTTTGTGATGAGATCTCAGCATGTGGACTTCTTTCATTAGCTCTAAGTCTGATGTGGACAGAAAAGCTTGAGACAGAAGACAGTACATGCTTGGCAGGTTAGGCCGAGAGGTTGAAAATAGTTTTGGTGGAATAAAGCCAGATGGACAGAGGGCACTGGGCATGGTGTGCTTCCTGGCCTAAGTCGCATATGAGACTTTGTGTAAGAGGTTGAGTGTGTCACAAAAGGGCCTGTGGTTTGGCAGATTTGTAGGGAGAGTCAAGCAGTGCTGATATGTGTGACTAGACTAAGCCAGGAGACTGGATAGGGGACCTGAGCTAGAGGCATTTTGGAGAAAGGGTGTGGATATTAAGATCAGGAATGCTCACTAGGTTAATCTCTGCAGGAGGAGGACGAGGAGGAGGAGGAGGTGGGAGATCCTAATGGGTGGAGAGGTTGGATGCATTGCAGAGGGGTGTGGGTGCATTGCAGAAGGGATTTGTTTGTGGTGGGAGACAGGGTGGCCCCTGACTGAAACCAAGAGGAATACTGATGCATAGAAGTGGCTGGCCAGACTAGGCTGGTAGTTATGTGGAACCAAACTTATATCAGGTAGGTTTGGAAGAAGACGCAGATAGAAAGAATCACTGGACAAGAGCCTAGATGAGGAGGTGGCATATGGAATCTTAAACTTCATTTTCTCTCCTCTGTGTTGTTTAAATTACAATACTAGCAGGGCAGTAGTGGCACACTCCCTTAATCCCAGCACTCAGGATGCAGAGGCAGGCAGATCTCTGTGACTCTGAAGTCAGCATGATCTACAGAGTGAGATCCAGGACAGCCAGGGCTACATAGTGAGACTGTTTCAAAATAACAAATACATTCTCATCTTTATGTGAATTAAATGAGAAGTTGAGATATCAGTTTAACTTTTGCCAGACATTCTTCTGAGTTGTTGAGACCAGTACTCTCCAAGATTGACTATACACCAAGGAATGAGAGAGGAAATATGTTGGTTTTCACATTTATTTTAATTCCAAGAATATTTTTTCAAAACCATTTCACAAGACTATTGACATCTACTATTTTGATTGACCAATGGCTTATAATTGTGAATAAAAATATATGTTATCTCAACAGCAATGCTATTAGGGTGTTCAATCAAACAACAAATAGAAAACACTGTTTTGGATGCCCTGCCCTATAACCAGAATGTATATATACTCTATTGAAGAGGAGACAGGAAACATAATTTCTTTTTTTTTTTTCATCTTTTCATTTAAATTAGAAACAATCTTATTTTACATATCAATCCCAGTTTCCTCTCCCTCCCATCCTCCCATGCCCCCCACCAACCTCCACATCCCATCCTCCTTCTGCTCCCCAGGGAGGGTGAGGCCTTTCATGGGGGATCATCAAAGTCTGTCACATTATTTGGGGTATGGCCTAGACCCTCCCCCATGTGTCTAGGCTGAGAGAGTATCCCTCTGCAGGAAATGGCCTCCTAAAGTCCAATTATACACTAGGGATAAATACTGTTCCACTACCAGAGGCCCCATGGACTTCCCAGGCCTCCTAACTATCACCCACATTCAGGGGGCCTGGTTCAGTCCTATGCTGGTTTCTCAGCTGTCAGTCTGGGGTCCAAGAGCTCCCCTTTGTTCAGATCAGCTGTTTCTGTGTGTCTCCTCAGCCTGGTCTTGACCCCTTTGCTCATCACTCCTCCCTCTCTACAACTGGATTCCAGGAGTTCGGCTCAGTACTTAACTGTGGGTGTCTGCTTCTGCTTCCATCATCTGCTGGATGAAGACTCTAGGATGGCATATAAGGCAGTCATCAATCTCAAGACCCAGCAATTCCACTCTTAGGCATATACCCAAAGGATGCACATTCATACAACAAGGACATCTGTTCAACTATGTTTATGGAAACATAATTTCTTAATCTGTAATTATCTTCACAGAATTGAAGACAATGACTTCAGCCAGAAATACCTCCAATACTGTGAATTACTTCATCCTCTTAGGCTTCCCTTGCGGCAGAGAAATGCAGATCTTCCTTTTCTCCATATTCTTTATGGTTTACATTTTGACTTTGCTTGGAAATATGGCAATTGTATTTGCAGTGCACTGGGATCACCGGCTCCACACCCCCATGTACATTCTGCTGGCCAACTTCTCCTTCCTAGAGATATGCTACGTCAACTCTGATGTGCCAAACATGCTGGTCAACTTCCTCTCCATAACCAAAACCATCTCCTTCACTCGATGCTTACTCCAGTTGTACTTCTTCTTCTCTCTGGGCACAACTGAATGTCTGTTTCTCTCTATCATGGCCTATGACAGGTTCCTGGCAATCTGCCGCCCCCTGCACTACCCTACTGTCATGACCATTAGGTTCTGTGGCAGCCTGGTCATATTTTGTTGGGTCTATGGGTTCCTCTGGTTTCTTATCCCCGTGGTGTTCATCACTCAACTGCCATTTTGTGGCCCAAATGTGATTGATGACTTTCTTTGTGACCTTGGTCCCCTGTTGGACCTAGCTTCAGTTTGTGTCCCAATCCCAGGCACTGTTCTTATCTGTGGCACTATGAGCTCCCTCCTCATCTTTGCCACATTTTTTTACATTATTGGTTCATACACCTTAGTGCTGAGGGCTGTGATACGGATGCCCTCTGCTGCTGGCTCAAAGAAGGCTTTCTCCACCTGTTCATCTCACCTGGCTGTTGTAGCTCTGTTTTATGGCTCAGTCATGATGACATACGTGAGTCCAGGATCAGGACAGGCAAAGGGCATGCAAAAGTTCACAACTTTGTTCTATTCGGTTTTGACTCCTTTCTTCAACCCCATGATCTACAGCCTCCGAAATAAAGAAATGAAAGATGCCTTGAAAAAAGTTATAGGATGTTCCTAGACGGTCTTTGATATTATTAAATCATTTTAAATGAGTTTAGGATCCCAGACATGTTCAACGTGTGACCACAGCTTTCATGAATTGTAGAACAATAATGAATCTGGCCTAACATGTTTATACAGCACAACCTTATATGGCAATGTCAGAATCTTGAAGCCACAGGCCAGTAAGGAGCTGAGGAACTTGCAAGCAGATGTGAACTTTTCAAAGAGAGACACTTCAGAACTGTAATTTCTTTCCTTTTTTTTTTTTTTTTTTTTTTTTTTGGTTTCTCTGTATTGTATTGGAGGCTGTCCGGGAACTCGCTCTGTAGACCAGGCTGGCCTCGAACTCACAGAGATCCGCCTGTCTCTGCCTCCCGAGTACTGGGATTAAAGGCATGTGCCACCAACGCCCATGAGAGGCACTTCAAAATTGTAAGTGCCATGCTATCAGCATAGCCTTTCCCCTGACAGAATTCTTTGTATCTTCTACGGCATGTTGCTTGTAACATGGTTTTCTTTATTCTTCATGCTACAGTTAGCTTTCCGCAGTCTGTTTCTACATGCCTTCCCATCATCAGATTGTAAATTCTTTGAGAATGGGAACTGCACAGTATAAGTTCCTGTCATTCAGAAGCCAACACAGCACATAAATGTCACTAAAGAAAATTTAACAGCAGCTGATGGAAGCAGAGGCAGACACCCACAGCTAAACACTGAACTGAACTCCTGGAATCCAGTTGCAGAGAGGGAGGAGTGACGAGCAAAGGGGTCAAGACTGGGCAGGTTTAACACACAGAAACAGCTGACCTGAACAAGGGGGAGCTCTCGGACCCCAGACTGATGGCTGAGAGACCAGCATGGGACTGACCCAGACCCCCTGAATGTGGGTGTCAGTGAGGAGGCCTTGGCAATCTATGGGGCCTTGGGTAGTATTTATCCCTGGCATACAAATAGACTTTGAGCGCCCATCCCAAAATGAGGGATGCTCTCTCAGCCTGGACTCTTGGGGGAGGGCCTAGGCCTTGCCCTGGATGAAATGACAGTCACTGGAGATCCCCCATGGAGGCCATCACCCTCCCTGGGAATCGGAGTGGGGATTGGGTGGGGGACTGGTGGGACTGGTGGCAAGGGCAGGAGAGGAGGGGAGGGAGAGGGAGCTGGGATTGACATGTGAAGCAAGCTTGTTTCTAATTTAAATAAAAAATGAAAAAAGAAAGCAAAAAAGAAAATTTAAATAAAAATAAATAAAAGGCAGGCTGCCTGTGGACCGTCTCCACTCTCTGTTTCCTCAGTCCCAGTTGGCAGAGTTGCCCTTAGCACTGCAACAGAAAACCAGCTACAGCCTTCCTTCCCATCTGTCCACATTTTCTGTGCATCCCAGAGACCATTCTCCCTGTCTCATAACTGTGTCCCAGCCCCCAAATTGAGTGGATACCCCCTGCTCAAATACAGACCAAGCCTACTAGAAGACCAGGTAGTTGCCTCTGGTCCTGCCTCACCCTTTCTGTTCCCCCAAACACAAGCCTTAAGGTCTCCCTATAAGCAGAAATAAACTCTATTGCCCCCCCCAAAAATAGAAACAAAGAGAACAATACAAATAATCAATTAAACAACAAGTTGATTCTTTTTACAACTTTTTTTATTTGGAAACAATCTCATTTTACATATCCATCTCCCCTCCCACCCATCTTTCCATGCCCCCCCACCAGTAGAACAGACATTGAGATCAACAATTAATAAATGGGACCTCCTGAAACTGAGAAGCTTCCATAAGGCAAAGGACACAGTCGATAAGACAAAAAGGCAGCCCACAGAATGGGAAAAGATTTTCACCGGCCCCACATCGGTCAGAGGGCTGATTTCCAAAGTATACAAAGAACTCAAGAAGCTAGTACCAAAATGCCAACATCAACACAAGTTGATTCTTTGAGAAAAATCAACATCAGCAAATCTTCACCACTAAAAGGTGGAAAGAGAATATGCAAATTAATAAAATCAGAAACAAAATGGGACAAAACAGCAGACAGGGAGGAAATCCAGAGAATCAAAAGGACATATTTTGAAAACTGTACTCCACCAAATTGACAAATCTAAAAGAAATGAATAATTGTCTCGATAGGTGCCGCCACTTACCAAAGTTAAATCAAAATCAGACAAATAATTTAAGTAGACCTTTAAGCCCTGGTAAAATAGAAGCAGTCATTAAAAGTCTGCCCACCCCACCCCCCAAAAAACCCAAGGGCCAGATAGTTTTAGTTCATAATTCTACCAGACTTTCAAAGAGGAGTTAACACCAATATTCCTCAAATTATCCCACAAAACAGAAATACAAGGAATATTGGCCAAATCATTTTATGAGGCCACAGTCATCCTGGTACCTAATCCAAATAAAAACTCTGCAAAGAAAGGGAATTACCGACAAGTTTCTCTTATGAGCATAAATGTAAAAATACTAAATAAAATACTGGCAACCAAATCCAAGAGTACATCAAAAGGTCATCCACCGTGATCAAATGGGATTCATCCCACAGATGCAAAGATGGTTCAATGTATGAAAATCTGTCAATGTAATCCACCATATAAATAAAATGAAAGAAGAAAATCACTTGACACTTGCATTAGATGCCAAAAAGCCATTGACAAATTCTAACATCCCTTCATGATTAAGGTCCTGGAGAGATTATGGATACAAGGAACATACCTAAAGATAATAAAGGCAATTTGCAGCAAGCTGATAGTCAAATTAACTGGAGAGAAACTCAAAGCAATTCCACTAAAATCAGGAACAAGACAAAGTAGTCCACTCTTTCAATATCTACTCAATATAGTAGTTTAAGTTAACTAGAGCAATAAGACAACTGAAGGATATCAAGGAGGTACAAATTGGAAAGGAGAAAGGCAAAGTATCTTTGTTTGCAGACAATATGACAGTATACATAAGTGACACTAAAAAATCCAGGGAACTCTTACAGTTGATAAACACTTTCAGAAAAGTGGCTGGATATAAGATCAACTAAAATATCAGAAGCCCTACTATATACAAATGACAGACTGACTGAGAAAGAAATCAAAGAGACAACTCCTTTCACAACAAATAATATAAAAATTTCTCATGGTAACTCTAACCAAGCAAGTAAAATAAATTGAAGAAGATGTCAAAAGATGGAAAGATCTTCCGTACTCATGGACTGACAGGATTAACATATTAAAATGGCCATCCTACCAAGAGCAATCTACAATTCTGTGTAACCTCATCAATATTTCAACACAATTCTTGACACACATTGAAAGAATAATACTCAGCTTCACGTGTTAAAATGAAAAACCAAGAATAGCTAAAATACTCCTGAACAATAAAGGAAATGCTAGAGCTACCTCCATCCCTAATTTCAAGTTGTACTACAGAGCTATAGTATTCAAAACCATGTGGTATCTACATAAAAACAAACACATTGATCAGTGGAATCTGGTCAAATACCCAGATATCAATCTAAGAATTACACACATCTGGCTTTTTAAAGAAGCCAAAAATGCACACTGGAAAAAAAGAAAGCATATTCAACAAATGGTGTTGGTCAAACTGGATGCCTTCATGTAGAAGAACACAAATAGACACATATTTACCACCCTGAACAAAACTCAAGTCCAAATAAATCAAGGACCTCGACATTAAACCAGACACACTGAACCTGATAGAAGAGAGAGCTGGGAATATCCTTGAATGCACTGGCGCAGGAGACGTTTTCCCAAACAGAACACCAATAGCAAAGACATTAAAATCAAAAACTAATAAATGAACCTGAAAAGCTTCTAAAAGGCAAAGAACACTGCCAAAATAATGAAGTGGTAGCCTATAGAATAGGAAAATATTTTTATCAACTCTGCATCTGATAGAGGACTATATCTAAGAAGAACTCAAGAAATTTTAGCAATTAAAAAAATACTCCAATTTAAAAATGAGTACAGATTTAAAAAGGAAATTTTTAATAGAGTAATCTCAAATGACTGAGAAACACTTAAGGAAATGTTCAACGTCCTTAGCCATTGGGAAAATGCAAATCAAAACAACTTTGAGATTCCATGTTGCACCTGTCAGAATGGCTAAGATCAATAATACAAGTGACAGCTCATGCTGGTGAGGATGGGAAGCAAAAGGAACATTTCTTCGTTTCTGGTGGGAGTGCAAACTCTTAAAGTCACTGTGGAAATTAATATAGAAATTTTCAGAAAATTTAGATTCAATCTACCTCAAGACTCTCTTCAACATATACACAATTGTTGCTCCATCCTCCCTCAAGTGCATTTGTTCAAATATGTTCATTGCGGCTTTATTCGTAATAGTCAGAAACTGGAAACAGCCTAGATGTCCCTCAACAGAAGAATGAATAAAGAAAATGATGAACATTTATACGATGGAGTATTATTTAACTACTAAAAACCACACCATGAAATTTACTGGTAAATGGATACAACTAGAAAAGATCATCTTAAGGGAGGTAGCCCAGGATAAACATGATATATACATACTTATAAGTGGATATTAGCCATAAAGTAAAGGATAAACATGCTACAATCTACAGACCCAGAGAAGGGGTGGAGGAAGAAAGTGTGGAGAGAGACAGCTGAAATTTGGGGGTACATGGGAGGCAATGTGGGAACCTAGAGAAGTGAAAACTTCCTGGAATCTGAGGGTGACAATATTAGTGAGAACTACTAGTAATGGAGGATTCAGTCTGAACTGACCATCTTTTGAAGCCAGGCAAGGCTTCCAATGGTAGGACTGGGTTGCATTTGTTTGAGTTGTTGGCTGAGGGAGTCCTGTGGAGATCCCTTCACAACCTAGGCTGAGGCTAGGACAGAGGGCCACTCTCTGAAAACTGACGGCAGGACCTTCTGCTGCCACCAAGGGCCATGATAGTGTCCATGGGGCATGCTACAGCAGAGAGCCATGTTGATGTTAGTGGCCTGTACTGTCACTGGAGATCAGGTTGAGTTCTGTGGCTTATGCTGATGCTGGAGGCCATGTGGATGTCCATGGTCCATGCTGCCGCCAGAAACCATGTGGAAGTATATGACCCATGCTCCCACTGACTGTAAAGGGCAAGGAAGCTATTTTTGCAGTGATATCAATGACTGCAGACTCGTGGTTGAAAGAGAGTCATAGAAGGCTTCTGCGACGACCCCTATCCCCACCACACCACACCACAACCCCTAAAAAAGTAACAGGCTGTAGAAGAAACCGTCAAAGAGAACTCTTAAAATTGTGATAAGGATGCTGAAGTTTAGCTCTCCACAACTGAGAGCTTCTGGCAAGGCATGCAAGTGGAAAAGTACTCAGTTTTCTTTAACGGGCTGGACACTGGAATTTGAACATGCTCCGGTGAGTATATGGGGAGCACAAATTGGACTTACATTTTGGTTTTTTTCTTTCTTCTTCCATTTTTTTTAATGGGGCAGACCTGGGAGGACAGGTAAGTGTGTGCAATGGAGTGCATTATGTGAAATTCCCAAATAATCAATAAAAATGTTGTGTTGGGGAAAAAAAGAATCATTAGGTGAGCATCACTGAGGAGGTTTATAGGAAGTAATATTTCAGGACTCCATCTCCATGCTGTTGAATTGGCATCTGCATTTTTGTGACATCCTCAGATGCATGTTGAAATGTTTTACCTCAAAGCTTCTGAAAGAATCAAATGAATTAGTATTCCACGTAGAACTTTCTTTTTTGTTTGTTTGGTTTGGTTTTTGAGATAGGTTTTCTCTATGCAGTCCTGGTTGTCCTGGAACTTGTTCTATAGACCAGGCTGGCCTAGAACTCATTAAAGGTGTGCCCCTCCACTGCCCAGCCATATGTGGAAACTTCTGTTGATAGAAGCAGTTCTCTGAGCAGTGACTATTCAAGGCTAAATCAGAACTTTGATAGAATCTGGTGTACACATTTTGGAAGTTCCCCCTAAGGGCCCCACCCCTAGCTAAGGAGCTTTCTGGTAAAGCAGAGACAATCAGTTTTCTTCAAGGAAGTGGCCCCTAGTAGGTTTCCCATGCTCCAGTGGACATACTAAATCCATCCCTACATAGACAGCACAGACTAGACTCGGTGCTTCTGAGAAGAGGATATGAGGTTAAGAAGGAGAGGCTGTGTAAGAGAGTCTTGGAGGAGCTGGATAGTGAAGGACATATATGATTAAATGCATAATTACATAAGAAATTTTCAGAGAGTAAAATTTAAAAACTCAAAGTTTTACAGAACTTTCTAATCTACAGAGAGAGTAGCACTCAGAACTCTAAAATAATACACATTTAAATCGTACCTACATCCCATTTCTTGCACAAAAGCTACCCTGGTTCAAATCAGTCAAATGAATGAATGCAGAATTTCACTTTGACACATAATAATCCAGCTACAGCAATTGTTGCTTTGTAAAGAGAAAATTATATCTAAGATAGACGTCACATTTATCTTTATGCAAGAGCTGATGTCTTTGCATGCTTTTGTTTGTCAGAGTGCATGTAGCATGGTGAGAAAGGAACGAAAAGCATAAGGAAAAAGACAAAGTTGGAAGTATCACAACACATGATATCAAGACACATTGCAGAGCCATAGCGATCCTAAAGCATGAGAATGCTATCAAAACAAATACCTACACGTAGGAACAGAAGAGACTTCTCAGGAATAATTTTATTAATTGAATAACTGATTCTCAAAGATGCCAAAACATGACGGAAAAAGAACAGCCTCCATGATCAACGGTACTGGCAAATAAATGTTACCCATATGCTGAAATATGTATACTTGCTATAGTACTTACTAATACTCAACTCCTTGATTCAAATCCCAGCACTGCAAAATCCATTCATTCTGATAACACACTCCTATAATCTCATCAGCCAGGAGAATGAGAAGTTCAAGATAACCTTCAGGTGCATAGTAACTTTTAAGTAGGAGCTTGAGTTATATGAAACTGTGCCTCAAAAAAAAGCCATCTCTGTTCCTTTGGGATACCCTGCCAACGTAAGTCACACTTGCTTCCAGGAACCCTGTAACCAACACATGTGGTATAGATCCAGTAAGCTACCCATATTTTGCCTCCCTCTTCCATTCTTTCTCCTCTGTTCCAGTTTCCATTGCCTCAGACAGGCCCCTCATCTCGGTCCATCTTCATTCCTTGGTATTGGTTATCAATCCCAGCTGTACTTGATGCCACAGACCCTGTAGGCATGACACAAGACACAGACTCAAGTAAGCTACATTCACGCTCCCTCTTGCTCTCCGTCCCACTTAGCTATACTGCGTGTAGCCTCCAAGTCTTCCCTGGCCAGGTCCAGTCTGATGAATTCCTTCAACCTAACCCACCTGCGCTCCTTTTGATCTGCAGATGTAACCAGGGTCTCGCATCCTTTCCATAGACGCATTCTGATTAGTACTGTCTTTATTGTTCATAACCCCCCATCTTGTCCCTGGACTCACATACTGCATGCCAGTCCATCCTGAGAAGACTTTCTGACCTCAGCCCACCCATGCCACATCCAACCAACACTCATTTGCACAGGAAAAGACTTTCTGCAGATGATACCAATAACACAGACAATTAACAGTTAATAAATGGGACCTCATAAAACTGAAAATTTTCCACATGGTAAAGGACACTGTCATTGTATGGATAGAAGGAACTAACATTAACACAATAAAATGTATAAAGGAGAAGCCACAGGCAACATCATTCTAAATGGAGAAAACCTTTTTAAAAAAATCAGAAAAGAGACAGGGTGTGTCCACTCCATTTCAGCATTGTGCTTTTAGTATTATCTGGAGCAATGAGGCCAAAGAAGGAAATCAGAGAGATACAAATAGGAAAAGAAAAGGTCAAACTATCCCTATTTGCATAAGACATGATATTATACATTAGAGATCACAAAAAAATCTATTCTCATAAAACTTCTAGAAATGATAAACAAATTTAACAATGTAAAAGGATACAAAACCATGTCCCACGAATCAGCAGCTCTTTAATACACAAGCAACAAACATACAAAGGAGACTGTGGACACAATCAGACTCACAATATCCTCAAAGAAAGTAAACTATCTAGGAGCAAACGAAGCACAGGATCTCTGCAATGAAAGCTCTGAAGAAAGAGATAGGCGAAGACAGTAGAAAATGGAGAGCTATCCATCCCATCCTCGCGTATTACTAGACATTGAAATGACTGTTCTCCCAACTGCTATTTGCACATACGGGGCAGCCCTAAGCAATATACCGATCTCATTCCTTACAAAAGTTAAATAAAAGACTACCCTAAAATTCATATGGAACCGCAAAAAAACCCAGACAGGCAGAACAATCCTGTGAAAAATGAAGAATCCTAGAGATATGTACATTGCAGATATTAAGATACGTTACAGAGGGAAGCGGGCCAAGTACTCGAGGGCCCCAGGGAGGCAGGCCAGAACACCGCTACAAAGAACAAAAGTGCGATGGGGGATAGAAAAATGGAGCAGTGCATGAACTATAGAGAGACACGGAACTGGAGACTTGCGGGCAGTGGCCAATGAGAAAGGGCCGACAGCAAGGCACTTCATTGCCCAGTAGGGTCCAAAGGATGATATCCAACAGCCTGGAGCGTATGCGGGTGTAGACTAAACCGCTGAACCTGCCATCTGGCCATCGGTTCCCTGGGTACTGGGCAACAGCAGAGGCCTGTGATGAAGAAAGTTTCACTGTCTGGATTAGACATCCTCAGAAGACCGCTACGGCCCTAGATGCAACTGACGGCCATGTTAGCAGGTTCCTTCCTTAGGCTGTGATGAAGCCTAAGATTCATGTGGACATACCAGAAAGTGATTGCCTGATTCCTTGGTGACGTCCTCAGGCTTAGTTGTTCAGGTCACCAAGCTGAAATGAGTGATATGTGCAACCACCCGAGGCCATGCAGAGACTCATGGCCCAGGCAGCTGCTAAGGACCAGGAGTGGCTCAGTGTTCCTGATACAGCCAAAGGCTGTATTGATATCTACAGCGTGTTATCACCCAAGCCCATGTGAACTCCTGGTGGTCTTGGCTACCACCTGAAGTCTTCTGAAGTCACTATGATATACACGTGATTGGGAGAGCTGGCCCACCCCTCGTGGGAGAGCTGACCCTGCCCTTTGCGGCCGATGCACAAGGGCGTTATCAATGGCGTAGGCATGGGGATGCTCGTCCCACCCATCAAAGGAGAACCCACCCCATATCTCACTGGCCCACAGCACTGCAGTGCAGATGTTGAAGTGGGGGAGGAGAGCTGGCTTCCACTACCACTGGGCTCTCTTCAGTAGATGGTATCTGTCATGGATGCAGGCAGAGAGAGACTTATCTTCCCTTAGGCAGCTAGCCACTAGGAATTTGACCAAACCTCAGGGAATTTATGGATAACACAAGATGAACTAATTTGGGGGGGCACAGGAGAAAGGGGGCAGAGGACATAGAAGGACCGGAGGTAAATGCAATTGCAGTGCATGGATAGCCTTCAAGAGAATTTGAAAATTATCCTATTAAAGTTTTTGAGTCAATTACATATCTTGACTAACTATACAGATAAATTTGCTTACCAAAAAAAGATACGTTACAGAGACAGGGTAATAAAAACGATTACAGTATAGGCATGAAAACGGAGACCAAAGGAACAAAACTGAAAACCCAAACCTGATCACATGTAACTCCAGCCACTTAATATTTGGCAAAGACCGCAAAGCCATATGCTGGAAAAAGAAAAGCATCGTCAGCAAATGATGCTAGGAAAACCGAATATCCACATGCAGAAGAATGTAATTAGCGAGTATGTATCATCTTTAACGAAAATTAACTCCAAATGGATCAAAGACCTAAACCTGGAACACTGAAACTGCCAGGAAAAAAAGAGCACTAAGCAATATTTTCCTTGATGTAATTGTCAGAAAGGACCCCCTGAACAGGTCTTCATTTACTCAAGAATTAATGCCAACAATTAACAAATGGGACTTTATGAAACTAAAAAGCTTTGGCACAGCTAAGGAAACAATCAACCAGATAGGGAGGAAGCCCACAGAATAGGAGAGAATCTTTACCAGCTATACACTTCTTAGAGGATTGATAACCAGAACATATAATGAACTAAAAAATGAATAGTAAGTAAAACAAGTAATCTATTAGAAAAATGGGCTGGGACCTGAATAGAGTATTCTCCTAAGAAGAAGAAATAATGGCTAAACTTCCTCCAAAAATGATCAGCATCCCTAGCAATTATGGGAATGCAAATTAAAACAACTTCGATATTTCATCTTACTTCAGTCACAATGGCGAAGATCAATGAAGCAACCAACGACAATTGCTGGAGGAAATGCAGGAGTTGGGTGACCTTTGTGCACTACTGGTGGTGTTGCAAACTGGTGCAGCCATCAGGGTGATGAATTCTCAGAAAGCCAGTTAAATCTTCCATACAACCCATCTGTACCACTCTTTGGCATATGCCCCAATGACTCAACGTCATTCTCCAAAGATACAGCTCAACTGTGTTTCCTACTGCTCTATTCATAGTAGCAAGGAAATGGAAACAGTCTAAACAGCCTGCAACTGATGAATGGATGACAAAAATGTGGGCATATACACTTTGCAATAGTATTCATCTGTAAAGAAAACATGAAATCATGAATTTTGCATGGGTGGAACTAGAAGAGATCATAGTCAATGAATAAGGTAAACATCTCATATTCTCTTTTATTGGAGGCTCCTAGCTCCAAATCTTCAGATGTGAGTGTATAGCATATAGTAACTACAGAAACCAGGAAAGTAAAACAGGACCATTGACAGGATAGGGGTGCTGGAGAACAATGGAGAGAGGAATAGCCATGTGCAAGGGAAATGGGAAAGGGTGACTCCTTGGGGGGGAGGGGGTAAACACGGAAGAAGGGAAGAAAGGCAGATAGACACACAGAAGAGGGCCTAGGCCCTGCCCAAATGATGGGACAGACTTTGACGATCCCTCACGGAAGGCCTCACCCTTCCTGGGGAGCAGAAGGGAGGTGGCATGGGATTGGTGGGGGCATGGGAGAATGGGAGGGAGAGAGAACGGGGATTGATACATAAAATAAGATTGTTTCTAATATAAATTAAAAAGGCCAAAAAAGGCCAGGAAACAGGTAATCTGACAAGTGAAGTGAGAAAAGATGAGTTCTTTGGGGAAGGAGAAGAAGATGGGAGGGGGCAAATGGGAATAGCGGGATCCAAGACATCTAATAGATAAAAGAGGAAAGTCGACCTCTACTGCTAAAGACACCATGCACTTCAGAAACAGAGCCCAGAGAACTCGGAGCTGGGACGGACCTGAAGGCTCCCTCCCTGAGGACCAGCTTCCATACTACCAGAAAGCACCAAACAAGAACACACCCAGTACTTCCATCCAGCTATGACACCTATGAACTGTATGGCAGGATAACTCTAAAGTGTAGTTATGTTAAGAGAAGCTTTCCTTGAGAGGAGCCTTCCCGCCCGCCTGGTTCCAGATCCGCATCAGTCCCAAATAAACACACAGGAGGCTATATTAATTATGAAGCTGTTGGCCTTGCTTGTCTCTTACTGGCTAGCTCTGCTTTAAGTAATTACCCCATAATTGTTAATCTAAGTATGTCTCTTACCGGAGAATAGTTCCGGGGTCCTACCTCATGGCGTTACATCTCGACTCTCTTGTGTTTCTCCTTCCCAGAATCCTTCTGGACTCCTAGCCCCACCTATCTAGATTCCTATTGGCCAGCAGTAATTTATTGACATATACACAGGACTTCCCCAACATAGTTACATCATGAATACATTGGCAGAAACACACAGCTCTCTGATTGAACCTAATACCCCCTCAACAAGATGGAGACCATGCTTGGAAATGGAAACGTAGATAACTATGTAGAAATTCATGCTTATTGGAGGAGAATCTACAACCACAAAGTTAGTAAACCAGTAAAATCACTAATAACGATCTACAAACATTTGTCCTATATATGCACACAGACAAGTGTGGTTTTCATCCTCATCAAGGAAACTTACCCTTCCAATAGATGCAGATAACTCTATGGATGGGGATTCCATGTGCCTTATTATCAGTTGTAACTGGCAAAATCTAGCAATGCTGTTTGTTACAAACAAAGATTCAATGGACGTTACTGAGTTACATGTCAGATATTTTCATATCCTTCTCATATGAAAATGACTCACCTAATCGTTCACCTCAAAGACATCTGTCTCTAACAAGCCCCAACTTGTATGTGGTGCTTCTGACTCAACGCTTTCTGCAGCTAGTAAAGGCACAGAGTAGATGGTTCAATTCAGATATAAGAGGATTCCTGTCTAATTAAATCATATTTCAGCCAAAATTTTACTTGAAAGCCATGTAAAGTGACCAACACTTTAAAACCCTATCTTCCAAAATTTTATGATCATTTAAAAGGCCTTTGAAAAATAAATTCTTTGAGGTTTCTAAGAATTTATCCAAATTCCCTGCATCAGAAGCTTCTTTTTTTCATTTTCTGTTTTTTCTGTTTTTTTATTTAACTTAGAAGCAAGCTTGTTTTACATGTTAATCCCAGTTCCCTCTCCCTCCCCTCCTACCCTGCACCTCAACAACCCCAATCCCATCCCCTTTCTGCTCCACAGGGAGGGGAAGGCCTTCCATGGAGGCTCTTCAAAGTATGTCATATCATTTAGAGCAGGGCCTAGGCCACCCCCATGTGCCTACACTGAGAGAGCATCCCTATATGTGGAGTGGTATGCCAAAGTCAATTCGTATACTAGGAATAAATATTGATCCACTGCCAGAGGCCCCAAAGATTGCCCAGGCCTCCTAATTGACACCCACTATCAGGGGGTCTGGGTCAGTCCAATGCTGGTTTCCTAGCTACAAGTCTGGGGTCCATGAGCTCCCACTTGTTCAGGTTACCTGTGTCTGTAGATTCTCAAAGCTGGTCTTGACCCCTTTGCTCATCACTACTCCCTCTCTGCAACTGGATTCCAGAAGTTGAGCTTACTGTTTAGCTGTGGGTGTCTGCTTCTGCTTTCTATCAGCTACTAGATGAATGCTTTACATAGCATATAAGATAGTCATCAATCTCATTATCAAGAAAGGGCATATAAGGTAGCCTCTCAATTATTGCTTAGATTATTATTTGGGGTCATCCTTGTAGATCTCTGGACATTTCCCTAGTGCCAAATTTCTCTTTAAACCTATAATGGCTCCCTCTACTATGGAATCTATTTTCTTCCTCTCCTCTATTCTTCCCCTGACTCAATCTTCCTACACCCTCATGTCCTCCTCTACCCTTCTCTTCCCCCCTTCCCTTCCTCCTAACTTGCTCTCCCCTCCCTCCATGTTCCCAATTTGCTCAGGAAATCTTGTCCCTTTCTCCTTCTCCAGGGAACATGTATGCCTCTTGTATGGTCCTACTTCTTTCCGAACTTCTCTGGCAGTGTGTATTGTAGGCTAGTACTCCTTTGTTCTATGTCTAAAATCCATATATGAGTGAGTACATATCATGCTTGTCTTTTGGTCACCTCACTCAGGATGGATTCTTCTAGTTCTATCCATTTGCCTGCGAATTTCAAGATTTCATTGTTTTTTTTTTCAGCTGAGTAGTACTCCATTGTGTAAATATACCACATTTTTTATCCATTTTTCAGTTGAGGAGCATCTACATTGCTTCCAGATTTTGGCTATTACAAAAAATGCTGCTGTGAACAGAGAGGAACAGAAGTCCTTGTATGAATGTGCATCTTTTGGGTATATGCCTAAGAATGAAACTGCAGGATTTTGAGGTAGACTGATTCCCATTTTCCTGAGGAAACACCATACTGATTTCCAAAGTGGCTGTATGAGTTGGCACTCCCACCAGCAGTGGAGGAGTGTTCCCCTTTCTCCACATCCTCTCCTGCATAAACTGTCATTGGTGTTTTTTATTTTAGCCAGGAGTAAGATGGTATCTCAGAGCTGTTCCAATTTGCATTCCCCTAATGGCTAAAGATGTTGAGCACTTTCTAAAGAGGCTTTCAGCCATTTTAGATTCATCCCTTGAGAATTCTCTATTTACTTCTGTACCCCACTTTTTAATTGGATTATTTGGTGTTTTGGTGGCTAGCTTCTTGAGTTTTTTGTATATTTTGGAAATCAGCCCTCTGTCAGATGTGGGGTTGGTGAATAACTTTTCCTAATCTGTGAGCTGCCATTTTGTCTTGGTGACTGTGTCCTTTGCTTTACAGAAGCTGCTCACTTTCAGGAGGTCCCATTTATTAATTGTCAATCTTAGTGTCTGTGCTATTGGAGTTATGTTCAGGAAGGAGACTGCTGTACCAATTCGTTCAAGGGTAGCTCCCACTTTCTCTTCTAACAGGCTCAGTGTGGCTGGATTTATGTTTAGGTCTTTGATCCATTTAGACTTAAGTTTTGTGCATGGTGATAGACAGGGATCTATCTGCAGTCTTCTACATGCCAATATCCAGTTATGCCAGCACCATTTGTTGAAGATGCTATCTTTTTCCATTGTATAATTTTAGCTTCTTTGTAGAAAATCAGGTGTTCATAGGTTTGTGAATTAATCTCAGGGTTTTCAATTCGATTCCATTAGTCTACCTGTCTATTTTTGTGCCAGTACCAAGCTGTCTTCAGGACTATAGCTCTATAATAGTGCTTGAAGTCAGGAATGGTGATGCCTCCAGACATTTCTTTGTTGAGCAGGGTTGTTTGGCTATCCTGGGTCTTTGTTTTTCCACATAAAGTTGAGGATTATTCTTTCAAGGTCTGTGAAGAATTGTGCTGGGATTTTGATGGGGATTGCATTTAGTCTGTAGATTGCTTTTGGCAGGATTGCCATTTTTACTACATTGATCCTACCAATCCAAGAGCATGGAAGATCTTTCCATTTCCTGGTGTCTTCTTTAAATTTTTTCTTTAAAGACTCAAAGTTCTTTGGATACAGGTCTTTCACTTGTTTGGTTAGCATTGCCCCCAGGTATTTTATGTTGTTTGTGGCAATTGTAAAGGGTGATGTTTTGCTGATTTCTTTCTCAGCATTTTAATCGTCTGTATATAATAGGGCTACTGATTTTCTTGAGTTGATCTTATATCCTGCCACATTGCTGAAGGTATTTATCAGCTGTAAGAGTTCCCTGGTAGAGTTTTTTGGGTCACTTAAGTAAACTATCATATCATCTGCAAATGGTGAAAGTTTTACCTCTTCCTTTCCAATTTGTATCCCATTGATCTCCTTTTGTTGTCTTATTGTTCTAGCTAGAACTTCCAGTACAATATTGAAGAGATATGGGGAGAGGGGACAGCCTTGTCTTATTCCTGATTTTAGAGGAATTGCCTTGAGTTTCTCTCCATTCAGTTTGATGCTGGCTGTTAGTTTGCTGTATATAGTTTTTATGATGTTTAGGTATGTTCCTGTTATCCCAGATCTCTCCAAGACCTTTACCTTGAAGGGGTATTGGATGTTATCAAAGGCTTTTTCAGCATCTAGTGAGATGATCATGTGATTTTTGTTTCTCAGTTTGTTTATATGGAGGGTTACATTCATGGATTTTCGTTGTTGAACCATCCCTGCATCCCTAGAGTGAAGCCTACTTGATCATGGTGGATGAGTTTTCTGATGTGTTCTTGGATCCGATTTGCCAGCATTTTATTGAGTATTTTTGCATCAATGTTCACAAGGGATATTGGTCCAAAGTTCTCTTTCTTAGTTGTGTCTTTGTGTAGCTTGGGTATCAATGTTATTGAAGCCTCATAAAAAGAGTTTGGCAAAGACCCTTCTGCTTCTATTGAGGAGAATTGGTATAACCTGTTCTTTGAATTTCTGATAAAATTCTGCACTGAAGCCATCTGGCCCTGGGCTTTTTTTTTTTTTGGTTGGGAGACTTTTGATGACTGCTTCTATTACTTTAAGTGTTACAGGACTATTTAAATTGCTTGTCTGTTCTTGATTTAATTTTGGTAAGTGAAATTTACCCAGAAAATTGTCCATTTCCTTTAGATTTTCAAATTTTGTGGAGTACAGGTTTTCAAAGTATGACCTGATGATTCTCTGGATTTCTGCACTGTCTGTTGTTATGTCTCCCTTTTCATTTTGTTAATTTGCATGTTAATATTCTACGGTTTGGTGAGTTTGGATAAAGGTTTGTCTATCTTGCTGATTTTCTCAAAGAACCAGCTCATTGTTACATTGATTCTTTGTATTGTTTTCCTAGTTTCTACTTTATTGATTTCAGCCCTCAATTTAACTATTTCCAGGACTCTGCCCCTCTGGGGTGAGTTTGCTTCCTTTTGTTCTAGAGCTTTCAGTTGTGCTGTTAATTCTCTAGTGTGACTATTCTCAGTTTCTTCATGTGGGCACTTAGTGCTATGAACTTTCCTCTTAGCACTGCTTTCAAAGTGTCCCCTAAGTTTGGGTATATTGTGTCTTCATTCTCATTGAATTCCAGGAAGTCTTTAATTTCTTTTTTTACTTCTTCTTTGACCCAGGAGTGGTGCAAGTGTGTATTATTCAATTTCCATGAGTTTGAAGGGTTTCTATGATTTGTGTTATTTTTGAATTCTAACTTTAAGGCATGATGGTCTGATAAAATACATGGAGTTATTCCAATTTTTTGTACCTGTTGAGGTTTGCTATGTTGCCAAGTATGTGGTCAATTTTTTAGAAGGTTCTGTGTGGAGCTGCGAAGAAGGTATATTCTTTGGTGTTTGGATGGAGTGTTCTATAGATGTCTGTTAAACCCAATTGGATTATAACTTCTATTAGGTCCTTCCTATCCTTGTTAAGTTTCTGTCTTGTGGTCCTGTCTAGTGGTGAGAGTGGGGTGTTGAAGTTTCCCACTACAAGTATGTGAGGTTTTATATGTGCTTTGAGTTTTAGTAATGTTTCTTTTACGAGCGTGGATGGCTTTGTATTTGTTCAGAATTCAGACTTCATCTTGGTTGATTTCTCCTGTGATGAGTATGTAATGACCTCCTTCATCTCTTTTGATTGATTTTAGTTTGAAGTCTAATTTGTTAGATATTAGGATTTCTACCCCTGCTTTTTCTTGGGTCCATTTGATTGGAAAATCTTTTCCCAACCCTTAACTCTGAAATAACATCTGTGTGAAGCTGAGGTGTGTCTTTTTATGCAGCAGAAGGATGGATTCTGTCTTCGAATCCATTCTGTTAACCTGTGTCTTTTTATCGGCGAGTTAAGACCATAATATTGAGGAAAATTAATGATCATTGGTAGCTCATTCTTGTTTGTTTTGGAATGGTTGGTGGTGGTGGAATTGTATGCGGATTTCCACCACGTTTTCTTTTGCCTGTTGGTAAAGTGGGATTATCTATTGCCTATGTTTTTCTAGTTGTAGTTAACTTCCTTGGGTTGGAGTTTTGCTTCCGGAATTTTCTGTAGGGCTGGGTTAGTGGATATGTATTGTTTAAATATGGTTTTGTCGTGAAATATCTTGTTTTCTCCATCTATATTGATTGAAATTTTTGCTTGTTATAGCAGTCTTGGCTGGCATCCATGGACTCTTGATGTTGGTAGAATATGTATCCAGGCCCTTCTGGCTTTCATAGTTTCCATGGAAAAGTCAGGTGTAATTCTGATAGGTTTGCGTTTATATGCAACTTGGCCTTTTCCCCTAGGTGCTCTTAATAGTCTTTCATCATTCTGTATGTTGGGGGTCTTGATTATTATGTGTCGAGGGGATTTTGGGGGGGTCCACTCTATTTGGTATTCTGTAAGCTTCTTGCTCCTTCATTGGCATGTTTTTCTTTAGGTTGGAAAAGTTTTCTTCTATTATTTTGTTGAATATGTTTTCTGGCCCTTTGAGGTGGGTTTCTTCACCTTCTTCTATGCCTATTATTCTTAAGTTTGGTCTTTTCATGGTGTCCCATATTTTCTGGCTATTTTGTGTTAGTGATTTTTGAACTTAAAATTTTCTTTGGTCAATGAATCTACTTCTCCTAGTGTATCTTTAACACCTGAGATTTTCTCTTCCATCTCTTGTATTCTGTTGGGTATGCTTGCATCTGTAGTACCTGACTGATTTCCCAGCTTTTCTATTTCCAGCATTCCTTCAGACTGTGGTTTTCTTTATTGTTTCTATTTCAGATTTCAGCCCTAGCACTGTTTGAATTGTTTCTTTCAATTTTTGTTTTGTCTTTTGCTCCATTTCTTGCAATTTTTGGATTGTTTTTTCTTCCATCTCTTTAAGGGATTTTCTCATATCCTCTTTGAGGGCCTCTATCATTTCCATGAAGTTGTTTTTATGTCATTCTCTTCTAGTTCATTCGTGTTTCGGTGTTCCAGTCTTGTTGGAGTAGAGTCTCTGGACTCTAAGGGTGTCATATTGGTTTTTCTGTTGCTCATTGTGTCTCCTTCCCATCTGTTCTTGCAGTGGGTTCCAGAGGGTGCCTCTTCCTCTCCTGATGAGTGTGGGACCAGGGTTCCCTTGTGGTGGGTGTAGGCAAGTCAACTGTTCTGGTAGCTCTCTACTTCCTGGTCTCATGGGTAGAAAAATGGACTATGACGCTGGGGTGCTTTGGATCCCATTGGGGTGGATGGGAGCCCTAGTGTTATACCCCAGGCACAGGAGTGTGGCCTGGAGACAGGCCCTGATAGTCTTAGTCTAATGGGTGGAGCAGGAGACTAAGATGCTGGGGTGAGTTTGCTCCTGCCTCTGGGATGCAAGCCACCGTGGCAGTCCCCAAACACGGGCAGCTGGTCTAGTCCTAGTTCCATGGGTGGAGCAGGAAGCTATGGTACCTTGGCTCCTGCCGCCTCTGCCAGGATGAGCCCTCAGTGACAGAGCCCAGGCCCAGGCAGGCAGTCCAAAAATGGGCCTTGGTTTACCTGGACCCGTGGGGTCGTGCCGGAGACTAGGGAGCGTTGGCTCCTGTAGCTGAGATGGAAGACACAGCAGTAGACCCCAAGCACAGGCAGCCAGTCAAGTCCTAGTTCCATGGGTGGAGCCGTTGAATATGTTCTTATATTGTTGTATTCCCATCCCTTCTTCTAGTGGGTTCAGGTGGGGCCTCTTCCTCTCCTGGTGGGTACGAGTCCAAGGTTCTCTTCCAGTGGGTGCAAGCAGGTTCAATACTCTGATGGGCCTCATGATAGGTGCAAGCAGGTCTGAGACACTCGCTCTCCCAGTGGATGGAGGTGGGACCAGCACCACAAAGTCAGCAGACTCTGATGGCTTGATCTGCCTGAGGCGAGTCAACCTGCCCCCAGTCCCCAGGCCAGGAGATCCCAAAGAGAGCAAGCAGAAGTCCCATCAGAATCTTCTAAATTCATTCCACAAATCATTAATTTTACCTGCATTCTTATGATTCAGCTACATAAGCAACTAATTTAGAAACGGATTTGACTGAGTCACTATTTTGGATGAATAAACACGTTAATTGGGCAAAATAAATAGAAAACTTGAACATTGAGATAAATGATAAGAGAATACCAGGAGAGACTCAAACACTCATAATGGCATCAATGCCAGTACCTTTTCTTAACCCAACTTTCAAGTCCTTTGTTTTAAAGTGAATTAGTATTTCCCTACATATACAACATGTTCTTACCAATTAAGGATCACTGAGAAATTCATGCAGGGCTGAGTACACAGCTCTCACTTAGTAGAGTACTTTGTCAAAAAGACTTTCAACATAGATTCAGAAAATCATATGATTTCTATCCCAGAGTTCATTTATGTGATACATTGATGGACTTGCATAGGGTGACCCATTGACACATCTCTATAATAAAACAAAATTGGTTTGTGAATGATCTTTTCAAAATATCCAATTTGATTTGAAAGTGTTTTATTGACAGTTTATGTTTGTTCATTGGGGAGACTAGTCTACAATTATCTTTCATGGTTGTTGCTGCTGTAACTGGCTTTGATATCAAGATAATACTGGCTTCTTAGAAAGAGTTTGGCAGTACTCTTTCCCTTTCTCATCTATCAAACAGACTCAGGAGGCTATATTTATATATTCATGTATATGTATATAGGCAACAATAATAATTTAAGGAAAATACAGGTGGAGATATAGAGATGGATCTAGGAGGAATTAGGGGAAGGAGTGGGGCATGGGTATGATAGTAAAATTATTAAATTCTCAAAAAATTAGTAAAAATACTATATTCTTTGGGAAAATAATAGCACAGATTATCTTAGTGTCAGATAAGCACCGACAAATCAGACACCCATTTACAAGTGTCAGATGAATGCAATTCCTTCCTTTCAGGGTGGAAAGATTTTTTTATTGACTATATAATAAGCACAGTTACAGGAGTTAGAAATGGTGTTGTTGGATGATCAGTCAATCAATAGATTATTAATTTGTTTCTTATTAAACTTCTGTAATATTCTTGAAACACATAAAATAGATCAACACACACACACACACACACACACAAAGAAAAAGCAGAAATTAAAGCACGACCCTAAGGAAAGTGAGTAACAAAAACAGAGATGTCCCCTGA
Source organism: Mesocricetus auratus (assembly GCF_017639785.1). Classification (NCBI taxonomy): domain Eukaryota; kingdom Metazoa; phylum Chordata; class Mammalia; order Rodentia; family Cricetidae; genus Mesocricetus; species Mesocricetus auratus. Next base: position 545,192 of record NW_024429225.1, on the reverse strand, counting down.
CACTGCTCTTCCAGAATCAGTAAATGGGTCCTCAAGGGCCTGGAAAATGATCAGCAGACAGGCTCTGCTTATAACTCTATACCCACAGTGAAGAATCTAAGTGTCCTCTTCACCATTGCCATATCTCCCTCATTTCTGGCTATTACCAAAAAGAAAAAAATCCATTGCCATACTCTAAGAAAACAAGAATAAAAAGGCAAACTTCTAAGATTCTTCAACTTGAATTCCCTTTTCAGATACAGGTAATAAGATAATGTGGGCTTAGAAAAATAAAGTAGTAATATAGTTGTAGAATCTAATAGCCTCTATCCATAGCTTTCTGATTCCTGACATACAACCAAAATTCCTTCAGCTTCTGTTGGTTGTTTTCTTATGGCTAGTAGAAAAAAACCCTTAGCTTCAAGGTTTTTTTCTGCTAAACAAAACTGTGTACTGTTTGTCTCAATATGAATAATTATGCTTTTTAAATATCTGGGGTATTTTACAAATAGTTACCCAGCATTATAGACATGGTAGCCCTTGCTGTATCTGTGCAAATGAACAAGAGGACAAAATTATTCTGTGATGTGACTCTCAACTGACTGTGAAGACGATAGACTTTAGCACTAAGACTTGGGTAAAAAAATTAAAATATTCAGGCAATGCTTCTCCATTACACTGTGTGATAGCCTGGCTTATTCCTTTAGACTTTACTTCTTTTCTGTGGTTGAATAATTAGCAAAGAACCAAATCCCCCAAAGAGATACCTAATATTCCAAATACCCTGGTGAGTAAGCATCGTCTTCATGGAGAAACTAAGCAACACAAGGTAAGCAACAAAGCAGGCTGGCTGAGTGTGTGTGTGTTACTCTGAGCAAAATCAGTGGTGACTAACACAGAATCACGTTCATATCCCATCTCTAAGACATCTCTGTAGAACGAGCAGTCTTGTTCTGAAAGAAAATGGTTTTTACTCAAGTTTCTAACATGTCTGAGCTTCTGGTTTTTAAATATTATGATGCGGCCGGGCGGTGGTGACGCACGCCTTTAATCCCGGCACTCGGGAGGCAGAAGCAGGCGGATCTCTGTGAGTTCAAGGCCGGGCTGGACCAACAGCCTCCAAAACAATACAGAGTAACCCTGTCTCGTAAAACCAATATATATTTTATGATGCTATTTATAAAATTGAATATAGAATGGGAAACATAGAAGTAAAGATGCTGCTGAAGAAACCAGAGAGGAAGGGTGAGAATGTGAGTTTAGGAGATGACAGCGGGGGAGGGGGGATGGCAGGGTGCGGGGGAGGGGAAGGGGGTGCGGGGGGGAGTACATGCGTCATGTTTTCACAATAGAAACATTGATAACAGAAGCATTGATAATATGCAAAGACGTGCAATATTAAAATAAGCATGGGAATGGGTTCTTGACCATTAAACTATTAAAAGAAATACTGAAATATTCTTAAATAGTTAGCAAAGCAGTTCACCAAATTACAGCTTTTTAGAATATGCTGAAAATTATGCTGCAAGTACCTTGACTAAATATCCAATCATTTGACTTTGAAAATACTGAATGACTTGTTTCTGAATTAATGTTAAACCTGTAAGATTTAGAAAATTTTGTTTTAACCTTATGAAATTTAGAATCAGAAAGTTCTCTTCATATATTATAGCAAGTTTCCCCTTAAGTCAGTTATCAATTCATTAACAGTCCCATTCAAGAAACAGAGTGTGGTTAAAATGTTTTTTTAAAAAATAGCTACAACTTTAAAATCTCTGAGTGAGATTGTATAATACAAACTATATTAGAATTTTATACCTGTTTAAGTTTACCTTCAAAAGTGATACATTTTGACAGCTGAAACATTACCTCAGTCCCTACTTACATGTCCTTAAAATCTGAGTGGAAAAGACACTTAGAAGATATAACTTTATGACACTAAAATTATTAAAGACATAAACTAATAAAGTATCAGGAAATTTTATTAACCAGGTGAGTCCCACTGTCACTGAAGTCAGATAACACCTGCAAGTGTATAAAGATCACAGAAAGACATTTTCATGCAAATTTCATTAGTTCCAAAGGACTGACTTTTTTTTTTTTTTACCAGACAGGGCTTCTTTGTATTGTTTTCGAGGCTGTCGGTCCAGCCCGGCCTCGAACTCACAGAAATCCACCTGCCTCTGCCTCCTGAGTGCTGGGATTAAAGGCGTGTGCCACCACAGCCCGGCAGGACTGACGTTTTCTAATGCCATTTTCAAAAATTGCATTGACTTCCTTCTGTCCTGATAGTCTTTCACCAGAAGGCTTAATGTTCTGACATTTTCATATAGATTATTGTCGGACTTCTTGTGTAATTATGTCAATATTCAAAAAAGCTTAAGATTGAATGGTATTGTGTGCCAGACAATCAAAAGGAGGTATTTTCATATTCATTATGCATGTCCTATTAACAAGGAATCATAATAACCAAGTTCAATATCTAAGTGCACTGATACTAAAGTTAAGAGAGTTGGAGTCATTTAAATTAGAAAAACATAAAAGCCACTTGTGGAGGTATAACTATCCATAGTCATTCTGCCTTGAGGCACTCCCAGGCACGGGTTGGGAGAAAAAGGAGGAGACAGGGTAGAGAAGGAAGAGGAGGAAGAAAGAAAGAAGAAGGAGGCAGAATCTTTTCAAGTCTCCTTCCAAGGGTGCTTAAATTAATACTACAGAACCCAACTTTCACATGACCAGATTGGGAGCCAGAACTTTGGTGATTTATACTCATAACACAAAGAGTCAAATACCTACTTCAGAAAATATAATTCTTTTTGAACATATTTTTATTTACATTAAAAACAATTTTATGTTGCATACCAATCACAGGAGGTTTTTTTGTTTCATCTTTTTATATTTTATTTTGCCGTGTATGGTTGTTACCTATTAGAAGCCAGCTCTTTTTTAATGAGAGACAGACATAGAGAGAATCCAGAAGGAAGGGAAAGTAAGAGGAGCTGAGGGAGGGAAAACTATAAGCATGATATATTGCATGAAAAATGAATGTATTTCCAATAAAAGAAAAAATTAACAAAAATTTAGAAACCTAGTTAAAATCACAACACTGATCACAGGCTGATCTCCACAGATACTGAGCTTCCCAGAGTGGCTGTAGGATTTAATCTGCACTAAACTGGTTATCTAAAACCCTTGTGCACAGCTTTCCTGATCATTTAATGAATATTCTTTATTGAAAGCAAAATATGTTTAATGTTGCCATCTACTCTGAAAAAAATTAGTATTATCAAACAGAGAGCCACCCAATGTGACAAAGAAAGAAAAAGAAAAGTTGTTAAAACACAATACCCATCGTTGCTCAGGCTGAGGTAAAGACCTTTACGCTAGAGAGGGACACTGACAGAATTCACATATGCCGATGAGAGTGGCAGACTATCAGTTCAATGATGAAAACTCTGGAGATGTATGATAAAAGAGACATTTGCCTGAAAATGAACCAAAATATTCATCCACAATAGAATGGTGAGAAAGAGTTTTATATTTTGTAAGATACAGAGCCATAAAAATATCATAAAGCTACTACTGAACAAAAGATACCATCCAAAAGACCAACAGGCTTATTTCACTTGAGGGAAGAACAGAAACAGGAAAAAAGAAGAGCAGCTTTTTTGAAGTACATAATGTGTTTTAAATGACATCAAATTATAAAGAAAGAGAAAGCAATTGTCATAAATGAAGATGAGGAGTGTGACAGCAACTTATAGTTGTGTTTCCTTCATGATTTATTAAACACTATACTTACATATCATACCTAGTTTCACTCAATTCACAAAAAGGAAACTTCTGTGTCTTTGTATTAATAATCTCTGGCATCATTTTCCTTCTACAGACCAAAACTATGCCCAGCATGAATTTCAAAATTAAACAAAACACTGACAATTGGTTTATAAATGTTTGCATTTCCCAAAGATAACTTAAAAACATTTCTTGGGTCTAATTTCTCTTTAAACTGTCACTTGACAGTTTCTGGTGCCTTCACAGCTGACTGACAGATGAAAACCCTCAGCAGCCCCACTAACTCCAGCACCATCACAGGTTTCATCCTCCTGGGCTTCCCCTGCGCCAGGGAAGGGCAGATCCTCCTCTTCGTGCTCTTCTTCACTGTCTACCTGCTCACCCTCATGGGCAATGCTTCCATCATCTGTGCTGTGCGCTGGGATCAGAGACTCCACACCCCCATGTACCTCCTGCTGGCCAACTTCTCCTTCCTGGAGATCTGCTATGTCACCTCCACAGTTCCCAGCATGTTGGCCAACTTCCTCTCTGACACCAAGGTCATCTCCTTCTCTGGGTGCTTCCTGCAGTTCTATTTCTTCTTCTCCTTGGGCTCTACAGAATGCTTTTTCCTGGCAGTCATGGCCTTTGATCGCTACCTTGCCATCTGCAGGCCTCTACACTATCCCTCTCTTATGACTGGGCGCCTCTGTAACATCCTCGTGATCACTTGCTGGGTGCTTGGTTTCCTCTGGTTCCCAGTTCCCATCATCATCATCTCCCAGATGTCCTTCTGTGGGTCCAGGATTATAGACCATTTCCTATGTGACCCAGGCCCTCTGTTGGCCCTCAGCTGTGTGAGAGATTCTTTAATAGAGTTGACTAGTTCCACCTTAAGTTCCCTGCTTTTATTTATTCCATTTTTCTTTATCATGGGGTCTTATACTCTAGTTATGAGAGCTGTGTTGAGGGTCCCTTCAGCAGCTGGACGAAGAAAGGCCTTCTCCACTTGTGGGTCCCATGTGACTGTGGTTTCTCTTTTCTATGGGTCAGTGATGGTCATGTATGTGAGCCCAACATCTGAACACACAGCTGGAATGCAGAAGCTTGTGACTCTGTTTTATTCTGTGGTTACTCCACTCATTAATCCTGTAATATACAGTCTGAGAAACAAAGATATGAAGCATGCAATGAAGAAAGCACTGAAAATATAAAACTTGTACTCTTGTTTTAAAAGAGACTCTTACCTTGCCTTATTGACTGAAAAAAAAACAAACAAATGAAAAAAAACTCACCAGTCATCATGGTACAGATTTGTAATTTCAGTACTCCAGAGGCTGAGGCAGAAAGATTGCCAGTTTGAGGCCAGACTAAGATCTGTAATGTGAACTCTCAAAAACCAAAGCAAACAGGAAGAAAAATGAAAAGAAAAGAAGCTAACTTATTTCACTTGGGAAATTGTTATTTTTATTATTTCCTAGAATATGTAGGACTATAAGGGGTCACTATGATGTCCTCCAACTCAGTGATTATTAATGATAGAACCACCAACTTTGAGAATCCTGATTTATTGGGAAAATGAAAATATATCTAAAAGCAAATTGCCTGACACAAAAACCCTCCACAAAGTCAGAAAGGAAATAAAACAATTTTGCTTCTGAATAGGCATTAAACCATAATATGTGTCACAAACAATTATTCTATACTTTGATATAGCAAGAAGAAATCAATGCATTGCATACATATCATCAAAATACGCAATAATTACTCCTCTAAGGGATTTGACACAAAGTCTGTGAGCAGAGGTCAGCCTATAATAGGCTGCAGTTAGGGCAGCATCTATATTTGCTAACTGACTTTATACAAAGGAAACATTAAGCCTTCTGTGACAAAAATTAAGATCCTGCATACACAGACGCTGGGGGTGACAGCACTATGCTCCTTGATGGTTGTATCTCAAAGACATATCCCCGAAAAGGGGACGACAAGTTCTCTAAAGTAAATGTTTAAGAGAAGAGAGGATGAGAAGGTGTGGGTGGAGTTTCTGTCCTGCCTGGTCGCACAGCTGTTTAGACCCAAATAAACACACAGAGGCTTATATTAATTATAAACTGTTTGGCTGATGGCTCGGGCTTCTTATTGGTTACCTCTCTTAATTATTAAGCCATAACTATTAAACTATGTATTGCCATGAGGCTGTGGCTTACCCATAATGCTCTGGCATGTTACTCCTTTGGAAGATACATGGAATCTCCTCAAGACTGCCCTCTGCATTCCTATTCCCAGCATTCTCCTAGTCTGGTAGCCCTGCCTGGCTACATCCTGCCTGTCCATTGGTCATCAACCAATAAGAGAAACATATATTCAAGCATACAGAAGGACATCCCCTATCATCTCCCCTTTTCTGTCTAAATAAAAAGGAATGCTTTTAACTTTAACATAGTAAAATTATATATAACAAAAAAGTTATCAAGCAGGAATTATAATTACAGTATTTAGTCCATTAACATTTGGCAAAATTTAAAGAAAAATATTCTATCATCTATCCTAACTTTGTGAGTCTAAAGGTTAATATGTAACTTGTTTTTTATCATAACTAAGAAAAACCATAGCCACAGCTCCACCAAAGACTCCAGAAGGATAATATATAAGGTCTAAAATTGACAGAAACATCTTGCTGCCTGGACAGTCACCCAAGGTTCCTCTGCAACGTTGGGGCATCCGTCTTCAGCCTATAGGCCTAGCATCTCTGACAGACATTTCTGTGAAGCAGGATATTCTGAAGGACTGGACTGCCTTGTCTTGGCAAGGTTTGCAGTTACTCTTTTTGGTGTCCTTTTGCCCAATTTTGACAGCATACTGTCAGCAGTTGAGATAAGGGCACTTTCTTGCCCACTGGCTTACCTTTGACACAAAGGAAACTCCACATGGAGTTTCTTTGATGTCCATCATCTTCTCTGATGTAGATTGGTGCTGCCAGGAGCAGACATGTCTCAGTGTCATGAAAAAGCCTAATAAACCTTTTTTTTTTGGTTTTACGAGACAGGGTTTCTCTGTTTTGGAGGCTGTCGGTCCAGCCTGGCCTCGAACACACAGAGATCCGCCTGCCTCTGCCTCCTGAGTGCTGGGATTAAAGGCGTGCACCACCAACGCCGGCCTAATAAACCATTTTAAATGCCATATTCTGTAGGTCTTCGAAAGGTTTGAAGAATACCTATCCATTTGAAATATTACCTCTGTATATCTAACTAACAAGACTATAAGTTTTAACTATTATATGTTACTATCTATAATCTGCATTTAATTATACATTACATTTTAAATGAGCTATATAAACAGAATACCTAAACAAGAGTAGAAATATACATATAACAAAATTGACCTTAAATTTTTATCAATAAACCAAAATACATACCAATGACAAGTATTCATTTTTATATTATATTCTTATTTTTTCTTTAGAAAGAGATTGACTGTGATCATTAACCATTTATAACCAACTCAATTTAAGTGAAAACAAACATTTATAAACAATATTTGGGAATAGTTGTCTCCAAACTGCTTCCTGCTGCTCCAGGGCACTCTCAATTCCAAGGACATCCTAAGAAAATCCAAAACCCTGGCCAAACCATGACTCCAGAAGTCTGATGCTGCATCATCTCAGCTGTTTTGGATGTTGGATCACCCGGTCCACTGCTTCAGAGTTCTTGCTTGATCAAACCATATTAGTCTGGAAGGAATCCACAGCTTTTCATTTTCTATGGAAACAAAAGCAGAACCTCTTTTCCAAAGTAGCATAACCTTAGACTTAAATTTTAAAATCAAGGCATCTTTAAATATGTAGGTTGGATTAACCCAGCAGTATTTATAATCAAATGTCTTTAGCAGGTGTTGCTCTTTCCTCAGAAATCAAACAATTCAAAGACGACACAATAGCATGCAGTATGCAGTCTCTCTGTGTATTTTCCGTCTTCACATGGCTCTTTTTAATTACTCTGTCTCTTTTATTTTTTGTTTGTTTTTTGAGACAGGGTTTCTCTGTGTATCATTGACTGTCCTGGAACTCACTCTGTAAACCAGGCTGACCTTGAAATTATAGAGCTCTGCCTGTCTCTGACTCTGGAGTGCTGAGATTAAAGACATGTGCCACCGCACCCAGATACTCTATTTCTTTTCTAGGACTTTCACTAACCTTTTTTTTCCCTCTCCCAAGCCTACGTCTATTTTTAAACACACCGTAAACCATTTAGAGGTTTTTCTTCTTCTTCTGAATCTGTCTTTACCATATAGCTCTATCTTTTTCTGACCACATGAATCTTTAATGTGCTAAACATCATAATTAAGATTAAAGTGGAGATTTTGGTGGCTGGATCCAACCGGTTATGCTTTCCATCTTGGCTGGGGTACGTTTACTGCCAGTTCTGGGAGCTGTGCTCACCAACTTGACTCCAGTCTATGCCGCCATCAAGCAGCTTGTAGCACACTGCCCATAAACCTTTTGTGTCTATATGAGTAAAACCATGCAGCATGCTGTGTGTCTTGGAAACAGACTTTGTGTACTGTGTGGGAATTCGCCATGTGCTCAAACCCCCAAATGCCTCAGCCTCGCTGCACCGTAGCCTGCATGAGACTTTGAGACTAGGAAGCCCACTGTAACTCCATTTCTATGTGTTCAGAACCTTTTTTAAGCTTTTGACAGGTTTCTAGAGTTTATGTATTAACCTTCTGGGGTCCTTGATGGTTTCTTACCCTGCATAAAAACCAGTCCAAAATTAATCAGAGACTTTAATATGTGAACCAACACTCTGAAGCAGAAGAAAACATAAGGAAGAAATATAAAAGGACTTTCTGAGTAGTATTCCAAGAACTCAAGAGATATCGTCAAGAGTTCACCATGTGGAACCTCTCTATCTAGTGTGATATCTAACAAGCCAATATCAAGTTTACTTCAATCAAAAGAGACAAAAATGCTGCTACATGCTAATAACAAGTTCAATGCAATAAAGGTTGGCACATGCAGTATCAGAAGAGAAACTTTCTAAACTCATTCTATGATGTCTGGTAACAACACAAGATGGATAAAAGCACACAAAATGAAGAAAAGTGCAGATGAATTTCCTTACTGATCATAGACTCCACCCAGACTCATACTTCAAAGACTGAAGTTCCACTAGAAAACTTAAAGCACCGTATAGAGATGCAAAAATTAACATACAGACATTAGTATCTTCTCCACACACCAACAAATTTAATGAGTAAGGAACTAATAATAATAACAACAATAACAATATTAATAATTCAACTTACAATATCCTCCCTCAAAAGTACCATGGAATGAATCTAAACAAATAGATGAAAGACTTCTCTAATAAAAATTATAAAATAGTGAATAAAATGATAAAAAGGATATTATATGAAGAAAAATGTTACAACTTAATAGATAAGCAGAATTAATATTAAAATGGTAACATCATAAAAAGTAATCCACAGAGTCAATAAAATCTCCACCAAAATTACAATGACTTTTTTTTATTTAACATAATTTCTTTATTGAATCTTTGGGAATTTCACATAGTGCACCCCAATTCTGCCTACCTCTCAGTCTCACCATATCCTCCCCCAACCCTGCAGTGCCCTTCCAAAAGCAAATTTCAGAAATTAAAGCATAACAAGCAAACAAGCAAAAACAAAACAAAAATGGAAACACAAAGCAACAACAACAAAAACTCTTTGCTCCTCTATCTTCCTTGCCTCTCCAACATCTGCTTCTTCCTCTTGGTGGCAGTGGGAGCAGTGTATCATACAGTATACCCTTCTATTCGACTAGCTTTACTAGTAAATGTTCATTGCAATGAGTCATTGGTCCGGTTCAAGGTCTCTGGTTTCTGGTACACCACCATCACTGGACTCTCACCAAAACCCATCTCAGATATCCCTCAGCTGACCCAAGTTCTGGAGATCCTACAGGTATTACTCCACGGAACCAATCCCTTCACAAGCTCCAACAGGTCCTACAAGGGGTAAAAGTTAGGGTTGCCAACCCAAGGCCTGGCTGTGGGCCTGGGTGGTAGTTGAGCTGATCAGTCCATGCCGGTAGGGCTGCCCCCATCAGGTGAGGGAGAGAGTCAGCTCCCCTATGCCCAAGCTATCAGGGTCAGTGGTGAGGGGTAGGGTCATCTCTTCCAATTGAGAATTGGTATTGCCAAATATTTGTATACCTGTACAGATCTGCCTCTGCCTAGGGTGCCTTCTCGTTGGTTTAATGAAGAGTTGAATGGCCAATGACTAGACAGGAATGAATGGGCAGGAATTTAGAGGAAAGAGGGGACTGAGAGGGAAGAACCTAGGCATGCAGGAGACGCCAGGGAGGCACTGAAAATGCCACGTGTATGGTACAGAGTAGAGGAAACCAAGCCACATGGTAGAACATAAATTAATAAAAGCAAGGTAATTTGTTATAGGAACTAGTGGGACAAGCCTAAACTAAGGGCCAAGCTTTCATAGTAAGTCCCTGTGTTGTTATGAGCTGATGGCCAATAAAAAGGCTTACTACAGTTGAGGCCAGCTCTCTTGCTGCAGTGTCAAATGAGGGACAGGGCCAGCTATCCCCGGGCCAGCACAACATGGCCTGCTGACTTCATTATGTATGGTTCCTATGGCCACCTGAGGTGACATGGACCACAGACATCAACACAGACCCCTGATGAGGCAGAACCATGGACTCAAACAAGGCTCTTCGCAGCAGCTTGGACCCAGATGACATCATGACTCTGGGTAGAAAACAGGCTACTTAAATAAGGATGGCTCTAGTGGCAGAACCACTCCCAGACACAAACAAGGCCACAGGTTGCAGCCCAGATCCTGGGTTTCCACGAGACCCCTAGTGGCAACATGGGTTATGGACTTCAACACAGACCCTGGCTGCAGTAGGACCACTGACCCAGACATAGTCCCCAGCAGCGGCCAGAGTCTGGATGTCATCATGGCCCCAGATGGTGTCATCAGGCCACCCAGATTAGCATGGCCCCAGCAGCGGCACAGCCTTAGAACAACAGCACAGCCCTCGGTGGCACCCAGACCCTGGAAATCTGCCAGGCCCTCATGGCAACAGGAGCCACCAACGCCAACATAGACCCTGGCTGTATTTATTTCAGATAAATATCAAGTCTAATCCTAAAATTCACATGGAATTGTAAAAATGTGAATAACCTAAGCAATTGTGAGTAAAAAAGGAGCAATTCTGGACATATCATGTTACCTGACTCTAAATTATACTGCAAAGTCCCAAAAACAAAAATAGTATGGTATTAGCAAAAACTAAAGAGACCATTGGAATAGACTAGAAGATACAAGAATAAATCCTGGCAGCTCCAGTCATCTGATTCTCAATAGAAGGCCCCCAAAATTATGCTGCAAAAAAGACAAATGATGTTGGGTAAATTGTTCATGTACATAGAGAAGAGTGAAACCAAATTCCCATTTCTAAGTATCTAATAAAAACTCAAGGTTGATTAGAGACCTGAAATTTTGAGACCAGTAGAGGAAAAAAATATGAAAAATATGCAATGTGTAGTCATACTAAATAGGACTGTGATCATTCAAGAGAAATACCAAGAACTGACAAATTGGATAACATTGAATTTAAAAAGGTTTGTAGAGGAACAAAAGCAATCAATAGAATGAAAAGTCATTCTACAGAACTGAAGAAAATCCTATTTAGGCGTACACCCAAAAGATGTACATTCATGCAACAAGGACATCTGCTCCACTATGTTCATAGCAGCATCATTTGTAATAGTCAGAACCTGGAAGCAACCTAGATACCCCTCAATGGAAGAGTGGATAAAGAAAATGAGGTACATTTATACAATGGAGTACTACTCAGTGGGAAAAAAAACAATGGAATCTTGAAATTTTCATGCAAATGGATGGCACTAGAAGAAACCATCCTGAATGAGGTAATCCAGTCACAAAGAGACAAGCATTGTATGTACTCACTCATATATGGATTTTAGACATGAAGCAGGGGAGTGCCAGCCTACAATCCCACCGCTAGAGAGTCTGAGAAACAGGGAAGACCTTAAGAGAGATACTTATGGTACCCCACAGAAGGGGAATGTGACAGGATCTCTTGAGTGAACTGGTAGCATGGGGGGAGGAGACAGGGACCTGGGGAAAAGTGAGGGAGAGAAGAGCAAGGGAAAGGAGGACATGGGGGAGCAGGAAAGTTGAGTCTGGGGAAGAATAGAGGAGAGCAAGAAAAGAGATACCATAATAGAGGGGGTCATTATAGGTTTGAGTAGAGATCTGACACTAGTGAGATTTCCAGGGATCTACACCAACTGGAAATCTAATCAATAGTGGAGAGGCTACCTTGAATACCCTTCACCCATAATGAGATTGATGACTACCTTGTATGACATCCTAGATCCTCCATCCAGTGGCTGATGGAAGCAGAGGCAAACACCCACAACTAAACACTGAGATGAACTCTTGGAATCCAGTTGCAGAGAGGGAGGAGTGATGAACAAAGGGATCAAGACAAGACTGGTGAAACCCACAGAAACAGCTGACCTGAACAAGGGGGAGCTCATGGACCCCTGACAGATAACTGGGGGAAACCAATATAGGACTGTTCCAGACCTCCTGAATGTGGATGTCAGTTTGGAGGTCTGGGCAATCTATGGGGCCTCTGGTAGTGGATCAGCATTTATCCCTAGTACACGATGGACTTTGGGAGCCCACTCCACATAGAGGGATACTCTCTCAGCCTAGATATATAGAGGAGGGGCTAAGCCCTGCTCCAAATGATACGACAGACTTTGAAGACTCCCCCATGGAAGGCCTCACCATCCCTGGGGAGCAGAAAGGGAATGGGATATGGGGTTGGTGGGGGACAGAGAAGAGAGAGAGGGAACTGGGATTGACATGTAAAACAAGTTTGTTTCTAATTTAAATTTTAAAAGAAGAAAAATCTATTTCTACCAACTGAAAAATCTAAAAGATATGAATGAATTTCTGGGTATATATGAATTTTCTAAAGTTAAATAAACAAATTATTTAAATAAACTCATAACATTCAGTGAAATAGAAGTAGTAATAAAAATTCACTTAATTGAGTTGGTCTTCCCCAGAGAAGATGTTGTTTGTAATTAATTCTTTTTAAAAAATCTCCTGGTTTTAAAAAAAAAGGGCAAAATCAAATAGCATAAAATATCTTGGTGTAACTCTAATCAAGCAAGTGAAAGACATATATGACAAGAACTTCAGGTCTTTGAAAAAAGAAATTGAAGAAAGCATCATAAGATAGAAAGACCTCCCAATGCTCATGGATCAGTAAGACTATATAGTAAAAAATGTTCATCTTATCAAAAACAATCAACAAATTCAATGCAAATCCATCAAAATTCCTACTTAATTTTTATATAGAAATATGGAAATAGATGGAAAAATAAAAAGTCCAGGGTAGCTAAAACAATCCTGTACAATAAAAGAACTTCCAGAAGTATCACCATCCCTGATTTCAACTTCTAATACAGAGTTACAGTAGTAAAAAAACAGCATAATATTAGCTAAAAACAGACAGTTGGATCAATGGAACCTACTCAAAGACCCAGACATAAATCCACACACCTATCAATACGTGATTTTTTTTTTACAAAGAAGCCACAATTAACTGGATGTTGGCATGTAGAAGAAATATAGATCTGTATCTATCACCCTGGACAAACTCAAGTCTACATGAATCAAAGACCTCTACATAAATCCAGATATACTAAACCTGATAGAAGAGAAAGTGGGGGATAGCCTTGAACAAATTGGCACAGGAGACAACTTCTTGAAGAAAATATCAATCTTGCAGGCACTAAGATCAACAAATAATAAATGGGACCTGGTGAAATGGAAAAGCTTCTGTAAGGCAAAGGACACTGTCAACAGGACAAAACAGCAACCTGCAGAATGGGAAGAGATCTTCACCAACCCCAACACAGGATTGATTTCTAAAATGTATAAAGAACTCAAGAAACTAGATATCAACCAACTAAATAATCCAATTCAAAATGGGGTAGAGACATAAACAGAGAATGAATTCTCAGAAGAATCTCAAATGTCTGAGAGACACTTAAGGGGATGTTCAACATCCTTAGCTGTCAAGGAATAGCTAAGATCAACAACAAGCAGCAGGTCATGTAGGAGAGGAAGTAGAATAAGGGGAACACTCCTCCATTGCTGGTGGAGGTGAAGAATTGTACAGCCCCTTTGCAAATCAGTTCTCAGGAAACTGGGAATTAATCTACCACAAGACCTAGCTATACCACTCTTGGGCAAACACCCAAAGGATGAGCAATCATACCACAAAGACACTTGCTCAACTATGTTTATAGAAGCTTTATTTGTAATAGGCAGAACTTGGAAACAACCTAGATGCCCCTCAACTGAGAAATGAATAAAGAAATGGTGGTCCATTTACATAATGGGCTGTTACTCAACTGTTTAAATAAAGAGACACCAGGAAGTTTGAAGACAAATGGATGGAACTAGAAAAAAATCATCCTCAGTGAGGTAACCCAGACCCAGAAAGACAAACATAGTAGGTACTCACTCATAAGTGGATATTAGCTATAAAATAAAGGATAACTATGCTTCATTCTACAGACTCAGAGAGACAATGTAACAAGTGGAGCCTATGGGGGATGCCAGGATTTCTCGGGGAAGGGGAAATAGAAGAGATTTCCTGAGTGGACTGATGGTGGGTTGGGATGGGAACACGATCAATCAGGTTGTGTGCAGATAGAGGGGGAGAGTACTGAAAGAGACTACTAGAAAGTGGGGGTGGGGGCATTCCAAGGTCAGGTAGAAGCATGGCACATGGAATCTCCCAGGAATCTACAAGGATGACTCCAGCTAAGACTCCTAGCAATTGTGGACATGTAGCCTGAACTGGCCATCTTCTGTGACAAGACGGGAACCTAGCCCAATTGTCATCATAGAGGCTTCATCCAGCAACCGATGAAAACAGATACAGACCACAGCCTAATGTTTATTAGGCAGAGCTTGAAGATTCCTGCAGAAGAGGAGAAAGGATTATACCAGCCAGAGAGGTTAAGGACACCACAAGAAAACTCAAAGAATCAACTAATCTGAGTTCATGGGGGCTCACAGAGACTAAACCAACAACCAGGGAGCCTACATGGAACTTACATAGACCCTATGCATGATATAACTGTGTGGCTTGGTCTTCTTATGGGACTCCTAACAGTGGGAAAAGGGCCTGTCTCTGACTCTTTTACTGGCCTTTGGGACCCTACTCCTCATACTGAGTCCCCAATTTGATGCTATGTTTTGTTGATACTCATAGGAGACCTGCCCTTTCCTAAACAGAAATGGAGGAGAAGTGTGGAGTAGGAACAGAAGAGGGAGGGAAACGATGGCTGGGATTTAAAATAAATAATTTTTAAAAAGAGGGGTAAAGTTTTTTTAATTATTTATTTTTAAATTTAAATTAGAAACAAGGTTGCTTCACAAGTCAGTTCCAGGTCCCTCTCTGTTTCCTTCCTCTCCTCCCGTGCCCTTCCCCCAGCCCCCCCAATATCCCCTCATTTCTCCAGGGAGGGTGAGGCCCTCCATGGGGGTGTCCATAGTCTGTCATTTCATCCAGGGCAGGACCTAGACCCTTCCCCAAGAGATCAGGGTGAGAGTGCATCTCACATTGTTGGATGGAAGTCCAAAGTCCATTTGTATACCCGGGATAAATACTGATTACTGCCCAAGGCTCAATAGATTACCTAGGCCTAAAAAGAGGGGTAAAGTTTTAATCCTAACACTGAGAGTTCTGTGAGCTTGAGGCCAGCCTTGTCTACATAGTGAATTCCAGAGCAGCCCAGGATACACCAAGAGCCTCTATCTCAAAAAGAAACAGGAAAAAAACACAGGGATATATAGATTCAGAAAAAAAATCTATCGTATCTTCAAAAATCAACATTAATATTCTTCAAATAAATCCATAAAATAGAAAGTTAGACATTTCCTAAGTCTTTTTCTGAAGTTACTATTAGCTGATAACAATACCACACAAAGACTCAATGAAAAAATAATTATTACCCAAAATCTCTGATGAACATGCAGGGAAAAATTCACAATAAAACACTTGCAAACCAAATTTAAGAACACATCTGAAACACTGTTCACCATTATCAAGTCAGTTTCCTTCCAGGGATGGTTCAACACATGCCAATGAATAAATGAAATCTACCACATAAATAGACTCAAGGATGGGACCTACATCATCATGTCATTAAAGGAAGAAAAGACCTTTGACAAAATCCAATGTTCCTTAATGATAAAAGTTCTGAAGAATCTAAGAAGACAGGGGCCATATCTCAGCATAATAATTGCAATACACAAGAATCCCACAGCCAACATCATCCTAAATTAAGAAAAAATTAAGGCATTTCTAAGACTGAGACAGCATACACCCAAAGCTGAAATGAGAAGAGAACACAGGCCCCCATCCCTAATATAGACACTATCTCCAATTGATAACCACTTATAAATGAAACATTTAGTTTTCCAAAAAAGAATCTCACTGGGGCAACAAACTACTCTTAAGTATGGGCTGCATACCCAGAACTAGAAGAACAACAGAAAATGAACTAAATGGCATCTCTGGAGGTTTCTTGTGACACAATGTTGTATCAGAGCTTTTTCACACTTATTTTTATCTTTATTTTATTTTAATAATATATCATGTTCTCTCTTCCTACCATACAGGTTCTTTGTGTATACATTGTGCCTTCCAGTTTACTGTTTTTATAGGATTTCTGAGTGATTCTCTGTATCTGTTTCTTATGGTTTTCTTGGGCTCTTTTACTTCTGGTTGTTTATTCTGTCCTATTCCAATGTGTTAGTCTCTGTTTTATCTTTTTATGTGTGATTTTATTTTTATTATGTCTTAGAAATCGTTTTTCTGAGAGACAGAAAGGGAGTGGATCTGGAAAAGAGGGAAGGTGAGAAGAAACTTGGAGAATTCGAGGAAGGGGAAACCATAATTAGGATTTATTATGGAAAAAGTCTATTTTCAATTTTTAAAAGTTTTCAAAAATGAAAACATTTCCACTAAAATTAGGAACAAGTCATAATATGCCCCTCTTTCCTCCATCTCTGCAATACAGCTTTGAAAACACAGCCAGAGAAATGAGACAAGCAAAGGGGATAAAAAGGAAACAAACAGGGAGGGGATAACTTGAGAATCTTTATTTGTAGATGATATGGTTCTATAAACTAAATACTTAAACTCTCCACCAGAAAACTCTTATAGCTAATAATCTTTCGATCATGTAGCTGACAGAAAATTAGCACACAAAATAAGTAGCTTTCCTGAATACAGATGACACTCAGAGGAAACAATACCATTTATAATAACCATTAAAATTGATATAGTTCAGGATAAATTTAACCAAGTAAAGAAAAGATACACATAATAAAAGCTTTAAGACATTGAAAATGAATATTGAAGAAGATACCAGAAAATGGAAATACCTACTGTGTCCATAGAATGGTAGGGATTGGTGCAAAAATGATCATCCTATCAAATTGATTAAATTATCAACCCAATCCTCACCAAAATTCCAATGTAGTTAAAATTGGAGTTAAACAACACAAACTACAGAAAGCCTAAAAACTAACGGAAACTGAGTGACTTTCAAATGAAATTGCCAGTGGGTCAAGGAAGGAATAAAGAAAAAATTAAAGACTTTCTAGAATTCAATGAAAACGAATGCACAACAAACCCAAATTTATGGGACACAATGAAAGCAGTGCCGAGAGAAAAATTCATAGCACTGAGTGACTACGTAAGACTGTGGAGAAATCTCACACTAGTGACTTGACAGCACACCTGAAAGTTCTAGAACAAAAAGATGCAAACACACCAGAGAGGAGTAGATGGGAGGAAATAATCAAACTGAGGACTGAAATCAGTAAAGGAGAACAATACAAAGAATCAATGGAACAGAGTTGGCTCTTTGAGAAAATCAGCAAGATAGACAAATCTTTATCCAAACTAATTAAAGGCAGAGAAAGAATATCCAAATTAACAGAATCAGAAGGGAAACAGGGGGACCTAATAACAGACACTGAGGAAATCCAGAGGACCATCAGGTCACATTGCAAAAATCTTTACTCCACAGTAAAATCTAAAAGTAATAGACATATTTCTTGATAGGTACCACACACCAAAATTAAATCAAGACCAGTTAAACAACTTAAATAGACCTATAACCCTAAGGAAATAGAAGCAGTCATTAAAAAGCCTCCCAACCAAAAATAGTGCAGGACCAGGTGGTTCCAGTGCAGAATTCTACTAGAAATTCAAAGAGCTAATACCAATACTCCTCAAACTGTTCCACACAATAGAAACAGAAGGATTGTTGCCAAATTCTTTTCATGAGGCCTCAGTCACCCTGATACACAAACCACACAAATACTCAACAATGAAAGAAAAGTATTCATATTCCTTCATGAATATTGATGCAAAATTACTCAATAAAATTGTTACAAACTGAATCCAAGAACATATCAAAAAGATCATTCACCATGATTAAGTAGGCTTCATCCCAGGGATGTAGAGGTTGTTCAACATATAAAAATCTTTCAATGTAATCTACCATATAAACAAACTGAAGGAAAAAAACATACGATCATCTCATTAGATGCCAGAAGAAGATATCAAAAGATATAAAGATTTCCCAAAGCTCAATGCTCAAGGATTGTTAGAATTAACATAGTAAGGATTCCAGGAAAGGAGAGGAGGCTGGGAGTACAGGGAAGTAGCTGTCCCTCTGGCATCATCAGGTAAACAGGCCAGCTTCCCGGCCTGAGTTCCAGAGCCTGCAGATCGCCTGGGAACTGCACAGAGCTCCCAATCCCGGCGGGAGCATCAGGTAAACAGGCCAGCTTCCCGGCCTGTGTTCCAGAGCCTGCAGATCTCCTGGGAACTGCACAGAGCTCCCAATCCCGGCGGGAGCAAAGCACCCCAGACTCCAGATCTTCTCTCCCACCAACGATTCCAGGAAAGGAGAGGAGGCTGGGAGTACAGGGAAGTAGCTGTCCCTCTGGCATCATCAGGTAAACAGGCCAGCTTCCCGGCCTGAGTTCCAGAGCCTGCAGATCGCCTGGGAACTGCACAGAGCTCCCAATCCCGGCGGGAGCATCAGGTAAACAGGCCAGCTTCCCGGCCTGTGTTCCAGAGCCTGCAGATCTCCTGGGAACTGCACAGAGCTCCCAATCCCGGCGGGAGCAAAGCACCCCAGACTCCAGATCTTCTCTCCCACCAACGATTCCAGGAAAGGAGAGGAGGCTGGGAGTACAGGGAAGTAGCTGTCCCTCTGGCATCATCAGGTAAACAGGCCAGCTTCCCGGCCTGAGTTCCAGAGCCTGCAGATCGCCTGGGAACTGCACAGAGCTCCCAATCCCGGCGGGAGCACCAGGTAAACAGGCCAGCTTCCCGGCCTGTGTTCCAGAGCCTGCAGATCGCCTGGGAACTGCACAGAGCTCCCAATCCCGGAGGGAGCATCAGGTAAACAGGCCAGCTTCCCGGCCTGTGTTCCAGAGCCTGCAGATCGCCTGGGAACTGCACAGAGCTCCCAATACCGGCGGGAGCAAAGCACCCCAGACTCCAGATCTTCTCTCCCACCAACGATTCCAGGAAAGGAGAGGAGGCTGGGAGTACAGGGAAGTAGCTGTCCCTCTGGCATCATCAGGTAAACAGGCCAGCTTCCCAGCCTGAGTTCCAGAGCCTGCAGATCGCCTGGGAACTGCACAGAGCTCCCAATCCCGGCGGGAGCCAAGCACCCCAGACTCCAGATCTTCTCTCCCACCAAAGAGACCAGGAAACTACAGGAACCAGGGAGACCAGGGGAGTAGCTGTTCCGGATCAGGTACAACAGGACCCAGCATAGGGTCCAGGGGACCAGGTAGGAGGCTAAGCGCCCCAGATTCCTGTTCTTCTTCTCTACCCACGGACCAGCATTTGGACAAGGCATAGAAGAACCACCAGATTACTGGACTTACTAGCACCCACCAAAGGGAACTCTGGTCCCCAGACCAGGAAGGGTCTCTTTCTGCACCCACTAAAAGAAGAGATGGGAAAGAGACAATACAAAAACACAGTCAGCAACAGAAAAACAAATATGACACCGCCAGATTCTAGAGACTCCACACCAGCAAGACCCCAATATTCAAACGCGAAGGAAGCAGAAGAGAACGATCTTAAAAGCACTTTCATGAAAATGATAGAGGCCCTAAAAGAGGATATTGGAAAATCCCTCAAAGAAATGGAAGAAAAAACAAACCAAAAAATGCAAGAAATGGAAGAAAAAACAAACCAAAAAATGCAAGAATTGGAAGAAAAAACAAACCAAAAACGGCACGAAATGGAAGAAGAAATGAAGCAAAAAATGCAAGAAATGGAAGAAAAAGCAAAGCAAAAAATGCAAGAATTAGAAGAAGAAACATACCAAATAAGGCAGGAAATGGAAGAAGCAACAAAGCAAAAAATGCAAGAAATGGTAGAAAAAACAAAGCAAAAAATAAAAAAAATGGAGGAAGAAACAAACCAAAAAAGGCAGGAAAGGGAAGAAGAAACAAAGCACAAAATCCAAGAAATGGAACAAAAAGCAAACCAAAAAATGCAAGAAATGGAAGAAAGAACAAACCAAAAAATTCATAAAAGGCAACAAACGGACGAACAGATAAACAGAAAATTGCAAGAAGCAATGCAAATGCTGCAAGGGTTGAAAACTGAAATAGAGACACTAAAAAAAACACAATCTGAAGAAAGGCAGAAAATAGAAAAGCTGGACAAACAGTCAGGCACTACCAATACAAGCATTACCAACAGAATAGAAGAGATGGAAGAGAGAATCTCAAGTGTTGAAGATACATTAGGAGAAATGGATTTATCAACCAAAGAAAACCTTAAATCCAACAAATCCTTAACACAAAACATCCAGGAATTATGGGACACCATGAAAAGACCAAACCTAAGAATAATAGGTATAGAAGAAGGAGAAGAAATCCACCTCAAAGGGGCAGAAGGCATATTCAACAAAATCATAGAAGAAAACTTTCCCAACCTTAAGAAAGACATGCCAATGAAGGTACAAGAAGCCTACAGAACACCAAATAGAGTGGACCACAAAAAAAAATCCCTCGCCACATAATAATCAAGACCCCAAACATACAGAATAAAGAAAGAATATTAAGAGCAGCTAAGGAAAAAGGTCAAGTAACATATAAAGGCAGACCTATCAGAATTACACCTGATTTCTCCATGGAAACTCTGAAAGCCAGAAGGTCCTGGATAGATATTCTACCTACACTAAGAGACCATGGATGCCAGCCCAGACTACTATACCCGGCAAAGCTCTCAATCACTATAGACGGAGAAAACAAGATATTCCATGACAAAACTAGATTCAACCAATATGTGTCCACTAACCCAGCCCTACAGAAAATTTTGGAAGGAAAACTCCAACCCAAGGAAGCTAACTACAACCAGAAAAACATAAGCATTAGAGAATCCCTCTCTACCAACAGCCAAAAGAACAAAGGGGCGAAATTCCACCCATAATTCCACCAACAACAACCATCGCAAATCGAAGAAGGATGAGCAATCAATGGTCATTAATATCCCTCAATATTAATGGCCTTAACTCACCCATAAAAAGACACAGACTAGCAGAATGGATTCGAAGACAGAACCCTTCCTTCTGCTGCATACAAGAAACACACCTCACCCTCAAAGACAGACATTACTTGAGAGTTAAAGGTTGGGAAAAAATTTTTCAATCAAATGGACCCAAGAAACAAGCAGGGGTAGCAATCCTAATATCTAACAAACTAGACTTTAAAATAAAATCAATCAAAAGAGATGAAGGAGGTCATTACATACTCATCACTGGTGAAACCCACCAAGACGAAGTGTCTATCCTGAACATCTATGCCCCCAATACAAAGGCATCCACATTCGTTAAAGAAACATTATTAGAACTTAAATCTCATCTAAAGCCCCACACAGTTATAGTGGGAGATTTCAACACACCACTCTCACCACTAGACAAGAATACCAGACAGGAACTCAACAAAGAAGCAAAGGGTCTAATAGAAGTAATGACCCAACTGGGATTAACAGATATCTATAGAACATTTCATCCACATAAAAAAGAATATACCTTCTTCTCACCACCACATGGAACCTTCTCAAAAATCGACCACATACTTGGCAACATATCAAACCTCAGCAGCTACAAAAAAATTGGAATAACTCCATGCATCTTATCAGACCACCATGCCTTAAAACTAGAATTCAACAACAACACAAAGTGCAGAAAACCTACAAACTCATGGAAATTGAATAATGCTCAACTGCACCATCCCTGGGTCAAAGAGGAAATAAAAAAAGAAATTAAAGACTTCCTCGAACTCAATGAGAATGAAGACACAACATACCCAAACCTATGGGACACTTTGAAAGCAGTGCTACGGGGAAGTTCATAGCACTAAGTGCTCACATGAAGAAACAGGAAAACAGTTATACCAGAGAATTAACATCACAGCTAAAAGCTCTAGAACACAAAGAAGCAAACTCCCCCAGGAGGAGTAGACGCCAGGAAATAATCAAATTGAGGGCTGAAATCAACAAAGTAGAAACCAGGAAAACAATACAAAGAATCAATGCAACGAAGAGTTGGTTCTTTGAGAAAATCAACAAGATAGACAAACCTTTGTCCAAACTTACCAAACAGCAGAGAGTGAACACGCAAATTAACAAAATCAGAAATGAAAAGGGGGACATAACAACAGACTCTGAGGAAATCCAGAGAATCATTAGGTCATACTTTGAAAACCTGTACTCCACAAAATTCGAAAATTTAAAGGAAATGGATGACTTCCTGGACAGCTATCATTTGCCAAAACTAAATCAAGAACAGATAAGCAATTTAAATAGACCTATAACCCCTATGGAAATAGAAGCTGTCATCAAAAGTCTCCCAACCAAAAAAAGTCCAGGTCCAGATGGCCTCAGTGCAGAATTCTACCACAAATTCAAAGAACAGCTTATACCAATTCTTCTCAAAGTGTTCCACACAATAGAAGCAGAAGGGTCTTTGCCAAACTCTTTCTATGAGGCTTCAATAACCTTGATCCCCAAGCCACACAAAGATACAACCAAGAAAGAGAACTTCAGACCAATATCCCTCATGAACATTGATGCAAAAATACTCAATAAAATACTGGCAAATCGGATCCAAGAACACATCAAAACAATCATTCACCACGATCAAGTAGGTTTCATCCCAGGGATGCAGGGATGGTTCAACATACGAAAATCCATCAACGTAATCCACCATATAAACAAGCTGAAAAACAAAAATCACATGATCATCTCACTAGATGCTGAAAAAGCCTTTGACAAAATCCAACATCCCTTCATGATAAAGGTCTTGGAGAGATCTGGGATAACAGGGACATACTTAAACATAATAAAAGCCATATACAGTAAACCAACAGCCAACATCAAACTAAATGGACAGAAACTCAACGCAATTCCTCTAAAATCAGGAACAAAACAAGGCTGTCCACTCTCTCCATACCTTTTCAACATGGTACTTGAAGTTCTAGCTATAGCCATACGACAACAAAGGGGGATCAAGGGGATACAAATTGGGAAGGAAGAAGTCAAACTTTCACTGTTTGCAGACGATATGATAGTTTATATCAGTGACCCAAAGAACTCTACCAGGGAACTCTTACAGCTGATTAACACCTTCAGCAAAGTGGCAGGTTACAAGATCAACTCAAGAAAGTCAGTAGCCCTACTATATACAGATGATAAAAGGGCTGAAAGAGAAATCAGAGAAACATCACCCTTTACAATTGCCACAAACAACATAAAATACCTTGGGGTAACGCTAACCAAACAAGTGAAAGACCTGTATCGTAAGAACTTTGAATCTTTAAAGAAAGAAATTAAAGAAGCCCTCAGAAAATGGAAAGATCTCCCATGCTCTTGGATAGGTAGGATCAATGTAGTAAAAATGGCAATCCTGCCAAAAGCAATCTACAGATTCAATGCTATCCCCATTAAAATCCCAGCACAATTCTTCACAGACCTTGAAAGAACAATAATCAATTTTGTATGGAAAAACAAAAGACCCAGGATAGCCAAAACAACCCTGTTCAACAAGGCAACGTCCGGAGGCATCACTATCCCTGACCTCAAGCTCTATTATAGAGCTATAGTCCTGAAAACAGCTTGGTATTGGCACAAAAATAGACAGGCAGACCAATGGAATCGAATTGAAAATCCGGGTATTAACCCACACACGTACGAACATCTGATCTTCGACAAAGAAGCTAAAAATATACAATGGAATAAAGAAAGCATCTTCAACAAATGGTGCTGGCATAATTGGAGACTGGCATGTAGAAAAATGCGGATCGATCCATGTTTATCGCCATGCACAAAACTTAAGTCCAAATGGATCAAAGACCTCAACATAAATCCAGCCACACTGAACCTCTTAGAAGAGAAAGTGGGTGGTACCCTT
Source organism: Mesocricetus auratus (assembly GCF_017639785.1). Taxonomy (NCBI): domain Eukaryota; kingdom Metazoa; phylum Chordata; class Mammalia; order Rodentia; family Cricetidae; genus Mesocricetus; species Mesocricetus auratus. Next base: position 520,827 of record NW_024429225.1, on the reverse strand, counting down.
GAAAGAATTGGTACAGGAGACAGCTTCCTGAACATAACACCAGTAGCACAGACAGTGAGATCAACAATTAATAAATGGGACCTACTGAAACTGAGAAGCTTCTGTAAGGCAAAGGACACAGTCAGCAAGACAAAAAGGCAGCCCACAGAATGGGAAAAATATTCACTAATCCCACATCTGACAGAGGGTTGATCTCCAAAATTTACAAAGAACTCAAGAAGCAAGTCTCCAAAACAGCAAAGGACCCAATTAAGAAGTGGGCTGCAGAACTAAATAGAGAGTTTTCAATAGAGGAGTCTAAAATGGCTGAGAGGCACTTGAGAAAGTGCTCAACATCCTTAGCCATCCGGGAAATGCAAATCAAAGCAACTCTGAGATACCATCTCACTCCTGTCAGAATGGCTAAAATCAAAAACACCAATGACAATTTATGCTGGAGAGGATGTGGTGAAAGGGGGACACTCCTCCATTGCTGGTGGGAGTGCCAACTGGTTCAGCCACTTTGGAAAGCAGTATGGAGATTCCTCAGAAAAATGGGAATAAACCTACCACAAGACCCAGCAACTGCACTCTTAGGCATATATCCAAAAGATGCCCATTCATATAACAAAGATGTCTGTTCCACTATGTTCATAGCAGCTTTATTTGTAATAGCCAGAACTTGGAAGCAACCTAGATGTCCCTCACCCGAAGAATGGATAGAGAAAATGTGGTACATCTACACAATGGAGTACTATTCAGCAGAAAAAATAATGGAATCATGAGATTCGCAGGCAAATGGATGACACTAGAAGAAACCATCCTGAGTGAGGTAACCCAGTCACAAAAAGAGAAACATGGCATGTACTCTCTCATATATGGATTTTAGACATAGATCTGGGGAGTGCCAGCCTACAATCCTATTGCCAGAGAGTCTGGGAAACAGAAACTTCATTTACTGGCTGGTTAAGTACTGAGCTGAACTCAAGAAAGCCAGTATCAGAGAGGGAGGACTGATGATCAAAGGGATTAAGACTGGGCTGGTTGAACCCCCAGAAACAGCTGACCAGACAAAGGTTAACTCTTGAATCCCAGGCATCAGCCTGGGAATCCAGCATGGGACTGATCAAGACCCCCTGAATCTGGGTGTCAGTGAGGAGGCCTAGGTAATCTATTGAGCCTTGGACAGCAGATCAGTACCCATCCCAAGTATACACACGGTCTCTGGACTCCCATAGAACAATGTGAGGTGCACTCTCACCCTGAACTCTTGGGGAAGGGTCTAGGCCCTGCCCTATATGAAATGACAGACTATGGACACCCCCATGGAGGGCCTCACCCTCCCTGGGGGAATGAGGGGATAACGGGGGGGGGGATGGGGGGAGGGCACAGGAGGAGGGGAGGGAAAGGGAGAGGGACCTCGTACTGACTTGTGAAGCAACCTTGTTTCTTATCTAAATTTAAAATGGAAAATAAAAAAAATATTAATATAAAAAAAATAAAAATAAAAATGAAAAAAAAAAAGAATTAACATAGTAAAAGTGGCCATCTTACCAAAAACAGTGTTCATATTCAATGCAATCTCTATCAAAATTCCAACACAATTCTTTACAAACCTCAAAAGAACAAAATTCAACTTCATATAGAAAGACAAAGAACCCAGGGTAGTTAAAACAATCCTGTACAATAAAGGAAATTTCCTGAGGTATCACCATCTCTGATATCAAACTCTACTACAGATCTATAACCATAAAAACAGCATGGTGATGGCATAATAACGGACAGTGAATCAATGGAATTAAATTGAAAACCCTGTTGTAAGTCCAAAATTCCAATATAATTCATCACAGAACGTGAAAAGGTAATCTTAGATTTCATATGGAAACTCAAAATATCAAAATAACCAAACAATTCTGAACAATTAAATAAAATCGCTAGAGGTATTCAAGCTTTTAAAAAATACTTCAGAGTGATAGTAATTAAAACAGCATGAAACTGGCATTAAAAACAGACACAATGATAAATGAAATAGAATTGAAGACCCAAAGACATGTTCATATTTCTACAGTCAACTGATTTTTTTTACAGAGGCCAGCAATACACATTGGAAAATGGCATTTTCAACAAATGATGCTGATCAAACTGGATAGCTACAGATAGATGAGTGAATTGGGTATTTGTGTCTCACCCCACACAGAACTAAACTCCAAATGGATCAAGGACTTCAACATAAGACTTGATAGCCTAAATCTAAAAGATGAGAAAGTAGGGAATATGCCTTAACTCACTGAATAGAAAAGGACTTTCTGAAAAGAATCCTAGTAGTGCAGGTATTAAGATCAATGGTTAGTAAATGGGAACTTGTGAAACTAAAAATCTTTTTAAGGAAAAAAAATCACTTGAAAGAAGAGTTGACCTACACTAAAGGGTTAAAAGGCCTTTGTCAGCTATGCATCTGACAGAGAAGTAATATCTAGAATATACAAAGAACTTGAAAATGTAAGCATCAACAAAAAATAACCTAATTAACAAATGGAGAATGGAGAGATGGCTCTGCAATTAAAAATATTAGCTACAATTCCACAGGACTTGAATTGGATTCCCAGAACACAAATGGAGACGCACAACCATCTATAATTCTGGTACCAGGAGATGTGATTCTCTCTCTCTTCTGACCTCCACAACCACCAGGCACATACATGGCACACAGACATACATGAAGGCAAAACACTCATAATATAAAATATTTGTAAGTATTTAAATCGTGAATGGAACTAAATTGGGAGTTCCCAAAAGATCAAATAAAAGTGGCTGTGAAACATTTTTATTTAAATTAGCAACAAGCTTGTTTCACCTGTCAATCCCAGTTCCCTCTCCCTCCCCTCCTCCCCTGCTTCCCAGACCCCCCTAGCCCCTCACCCAATCTTCACTGTAACCCCAGGGAGGGTGAGACCCTCCATGGAGATATCCAGAGTCTATCATTTTGTTCAGGGCAGGGCCCAGGCCCTCCCCCAAGAGTCCAGGCTGAGAGAGCATCCCTCATTGTGGGAGGGGCACCCAAAGTCCATGTTTATGCCAGGGATAAATACTGATCTACTTCCCAAGACCTCATAGATTGTTCAGGCCTCCTCGCTGATAACCACCTTCAGGGGGTCTGGATCAGTCCCATGCTGGCTTCCCAGCCATCAGTCGGGGGTCCAAGAGCTCCCGCTCATTCAGATCAGCAGTTTCTGTGTGTTTCACCAGCCTGGTCTTGACCCCTTTGCTCATCATTCCCCCCTCTCTTTCACTGGGTTCTAGAAGTTCAGTTCAATGTTTGGCTGTGGGTCTCTGACTTTGCTTCCATCAGTCACTGGATGAAGGTCCTAGGATGGCATATAAGGTAGTTGTCAAACTCATTATCAGAGATGGGAATTTAAGCTAGTCTCTCCACTATTGCTTAGTTTGCCAGTTGGTATCATCCTTGTAGATCTCTGGAAATCTCACTAGTGCCAAATCTCTGCTCAAACCTATAATGGTTCCCTCTATTATGGTATCTCTTATCCTGCTCTCCTCTGTTCTTCCCCCAACTCATTCTTCCTGCTCCCTCATGTCCTCCTCTCCCCTCCTTTTCTCCCCCTCTCTTTTTCCTGGCTCCCTCTCCCCTCTCCCCTCTCCCCATGCTCCCAATCTGCTCAAGAGATCTTGGCTCATTCCCCTTCTCTGGGGTATCTTCTAAGGACCTTCCTGTTCTGCAGATTTTCTGTCAGTGGAGTTGTAGGCTGGCACTCCCCTGATCCATACCTAAAATCCATATATGAGAGAGTACATGCCATGTTTCTCTTTTTGTGACTGGGTTACCTCACTCAGGATGGTTTCTTCTAGTACCATCCATTTGCCTGCAAATTTCAAGATTCCACTATGTTTTTCCACTGAGTAGTACTCCATTGTGTAAATGTACCACATTTTCTCTAGCCGCTCTTCATTTGAAGGACATCTAGGTTGCTTCCAGGTTCTGGCTATTACAAATAATGCTGCTATGAACATAGTGGAACAGACAAGTTGCCGACCTGTATAGCAAGAACTTTGAGTCTTTAAAGAAAGAAATTAAAGAAGATACCAGAAAATTGAAAGATCTCCCATGCTCTTGGATAGGTAGGATCAACATAGCCAAATCTGAGAATGTGACCAGACTCCGGAGACCTAGACCCACCCCTCATCTCCCACATGGTGGCATGTGGGAGGGAGAAATGCCTTCACTCTGCCCCAGCTGATCAAAGTCTGAGGCAGGAGAAACAGTGCAATAGAGCCGACCCTGTTAGTGGAGTCATGGAGTAGCCAGCCCCGAAACTGAGAATGGGAGAGCTCTTCACACTTCTCATCTGTTTTGTGGCAGCATAGGAGGAGGAGAGTTGCGATCCTCACTTACGGCCACCAGCATCAGGGCAGATAGGAGAACTGACCCTGTGGTCATAAGAGTGGGAGAGCTATCCCTAACTCCCCCCAGCTGCAACACTGTACCTCACCAGAGCAGCACGAAAGAGTCAACCCCGTCAGTGCAGATGTGGATGAGACAGCCCCCAAGCTGTAAGCATGGGAGAGTTGTCCCCATTTCACACCTGGAGGACCAACCCTACAGCTGCCCAGGCCTGGACTCAAGGATAAGACTTGACTTGCCCCATCATCCACCCCATCTAAGATCTGCTGGAGCATGTGACGGAAACTAACCTGCAACCCAAAGATGCAGGGTCTCCAAAACACAGGGCAACAACAGGATGTCCGGAGAGAGGCCGAGTAAGGGCCCAGCATTGACAGAGTGGTAGAAACCAGAAGCCTTGAACCAGACCAATGACCCTTTGCAATGAACACTTGCAAGTAAAGATAAATAGACAGAGGGGTTCATGACAAGACTCACTGGGTCACACTGCAACTTCCATTACAAGATTTTTATGTTTTCTTTCCATTTTTACTTTATTTTTCTTTTTACTCTTAAATTTTGTTTTATTTAGGGGGGTTGCAGGGGCAGAGGACAGATGCAAAGGATTGGAGAAATGAATGGGATCAAGATTTACACAATGTAAAAAGTCACGGCATGAGAGAGAGAGAGAGAGAGAGAGAGAGAGAGAGAGAGAGAGAGAGAGAGAGAGAGAGAGCTCTAAGAGATTAAGACCCAACAAAATGAATGACTTCCTCTACTCCTGGGTGGAAATCAGACTCAGAGATTAAGACACAATGCCCAGAGGACAGAGTGAGCGAGGGAATAAGTAGTGGAGAGCTGTGTCCTGACCCTGTTCCCTAGACTAAAAGAGTCTTCAAAGAGCAAAGACACGCCCTGCTTCACAACTCAGCCTCCTACAGAAAAGACTCCGCTGATCTCATGACAACATATTTTGCACGTTCTCTTCACATTGGCTGTTAGGAAGTCAGCTTCCTCCGCCTCAGAAAGTCCTGGAAGAAACTGTTTAAGAAGCTTCTCTTGATAGTCTCTCTTCTGATTCCAGAAAGAAGGTAACATGCTGGTTAGCTAAGGAAAATTATAAAATACAGTTGATTAATCTATGTCCTGGAAAATGTTCACTCTTCACATTGTGATAGTGTCTAAGATGTGTCAGACATGGTCATAGTGCCTGCACCGTGTCTGTTCACTATCTCACTCAGCACACTTCATAATAACCTTTTCTAGAAGGCATTATTATATCCCTTGGATGGTAGAAGAAACTAAGAGACTTAAATGTGTACTTTGTAGAATTTTCCTTAATTGTGATGCTTAAGAGTCATAATCCATGCTGGTGTCTCATCTTCCAAAACAGCACAGCCTTTAGAGTGCACATATGGACACTCTTTGGAGTTTAATTTTATATAACTACAATAGAGAGTGCTTACTGGATTCCAGACACTTGACAAATAGTATTTATCTAATTCTCAAAGCATACTACATGGGCAAAACTGCCAGTCTCCATCTTTCAGAAGGGGAAACCAATGTATGATGAAGTAATAACTTGTCTAACATATACATCACAGAGGTTGGTCTAGCTTTGGAAGTTGTGCCTTTCCACCCATCATTTTCAGGCCAGTGAGGCCATGGAATGTGCTGGCGTAGTTTATTGTCTAGACTGGATGGAAGGTTAGCCAGTGAAAAAGCAAACCTTAATGTTCTACTTTGTTTCTGGGATGTAGATTTAAGGGTAAAGAAAGTAACCATGAAAAACACCCAATATATTGAATTATTGTCCAGAAATCCACACAGCCCTGAAATCCTGCTTTCATGTCTCATTTCCTAGGTCACAACACAAAGTGGCCAAGACTAGAAGGAGATGGTCAGTTCACAACAATGTGTTAGCAGAGGAGATCCTTTCAATATTTAAACACTAACAAAAATCAAGTAACATCAGTCTATTGAAAACATTCTTTTCTCAACTCACATCTAATTTTGTTATCATTAAAGATTTTCACAAGTTTCCCATTTCCCAGGACAGTTTCCTAAAGCTTATCAATGAGAAACCACCCTGAGAGGGAACTGCTCTAAACACACACCATACTGCATGTTGTCAATACAAAAACACAGCTTCCACCTCATGGCAGGTAAGAATTAGTCCGGTCCACATGAACACACACAGCCTAGAAACACAAATGCTGGTTTCCCAAAAAGACATGTTATACTCTGAAAATGCTTACATGATATTTTATTGATTGTATCATAAAGAAAGTAATAAATTGAATCATTCACCAAACACCATTTTATCAGATACCATGCGCATGTGAAAGCTAACTATTTTTTGTCCCATAGGTTTAGAAATTCTCATTCCTAGTGACTGGTAAACATGGGGCTGAGAAGGCAGGAAAGTAGTCCTTAGAAGGGAGAAATAGTAAAGGAATTGGTCCTTGAATTATTTCAGATTTACCAGTCTTTATCATCTGGTCTGACTTCTCTTTAATTTCACACTGTGAACATGACATAGCATTTGCCTGTTACATAATGGGAATATTATATCTGTAGTGAAACGGTGAAGAACATAGTATGGCTTAAAGAAGTAGAGACAACAGTGGAGGAACACAGACCTTTTGGCTGACCAATCGTATTATTTGATTAAACTGCATGTTTCTCCCTTCATCTGCAGTTAATCTATATTATATGAAACACTTTGTTGTTTAGGGTGTTTGAAATAACTTGTTGTCATTTAGTTCTAGTTTGCCTCCTGAAAAAATTGATTCCATATTTATAAGCTCATGAAGACTGGTTCTAATTCTAAGGGAGATTTACCATAACATCTAAGTTTACAATAACTTATTGTAAACTTAGATGTTATGGTATCCTGTTATGTTGTGGTCTATTTGGGCATATTTCAGAAGAATTCAGATAATAATACAGTACAACTTTAAAATATTTGTTGACAGATTGTCTTAACACATGAAACAAGAGTAGAAACAAAAAAGCAAACTTATAAATCAAGATTCCCTAGGCTTCTGTAACATAGTCAAATCTTACTCATTATTTTCTAATTTGAAAGGGAAATTTAACTATAATAGGAGTCACATTGTATCATTGCTCATATGCCCTTACTAGCACTAATTATTAAGTTTTTTAATTACTTTAATTTTAAATGGCTTGATTCACATGTCAATCCCAGTTCCCTCTCCCTCCCCTCCTCCCGCACCCCCCACCATCCCACCCAGCCTCCCACCCTATCGCCACTTCCTTCCACACAGGGGATATCCAGAGTCTGTCATTTCACTCAGGGTAGGGTCCAGGCACTCCCCTAAGAGTCCAGTCTGAGAGAGCAACCCTCTTTGTGCTATGGACACACGAAGTCCGTTTGTATGCCAGGGATAAACATTGATCTACTGCCCAGGGCCCCATAGGTTGCCCAGGTCTCCTCACTGATTCTCACACTCAGGGGGTCTGGATCAGTCCCATGCTGGCCTCCCAGATGTCGGTCTGGGGTCCAAGAGCTCCCGCTTGTTCAGATCAGCTGTCTCTACTGGTTTTGCCAGCCCATTTGCTCATCGCTCCTCTCTCTCTGTCATTGGGTTCCATGGGTTCAGTTCAGTGTTTAACTGTGGGTGTTTGTCTCTGCTTGAAACCATCCTGAGTGAGGTAACCCAGTCACAAAAAGACAAACATGGTATGTACTCACTCATATATGGATTTTAGACATGGATCAGGATAATGCCAGTCTGCACTTCCACTGACAGAGAGTCTGGGGAACAGGAAAGAACCTAAAAGATATGCATGGTACCCCAGAGAAGAGGAATGAGGCAAGATCTCCTGAGCAGATCATTAAAGTTTTTAATAACAAAAGTATTAAGTATTCACTTAATCAAGAAATATGGGCTCTCAAGTTATGAAATACCGTGAACATGGTCAGTGGAGACTGTTTTGCACAATTTAGATATAGAAGAGTCTTCCAAATCTTTGTATCTTAACCACTGAGCCATCTCTCCAACCCAACCTTTGAGTATTTCTAAGAGTCAAAGTTACTCTGAAATGACAAAAGTCTTGATTGTATCACAGTGTTTCTCAGAGCATTGACCCTGCTCTGTCTTTTACTGTGTCTACTGAATTTATCTCACACAATTTTAATTCATCTTTGTTGTTTTTTGTTATGTATATGTTTGGAGGTATGCATATGAGTTCAGTTATCTACAGAAGCAAGAAGTGTTGGGTCCTCTGAAGCTAAAGGCAGAGGTGATGCTGAGCCATCTCTCCTACCCCCACAAATTTACATTTATAACAGTAATCTAATTGGTTAATTCCAGCTAATATTCTTCCTTCTTTCTTAACAGGAAGTTAATTTGGTTTTATCTCTAAGAATTTGGATATAAGAGTTACCTCAAAAATGGAATTCCTTAGTCGGGCGGTGGTGGTGCACGCCTTTAATCCCAGCACTCGGGAGGCAGAGGCAGGCAGATCTCTGTGAGTTCGAGGCCAGCCTGGTCTATCGAGCAAGTTCCAGGATAGCCTCCAAAACAATACAGAGAAACCCTCTCTCAAAAAACAAAAAAATGGAATTCCTTTTGAACATTTCTAAATGTCTTTGTCAATTTAAAAACTAAACTTCTATTCAAGTTTTCGATTAAATAATGAGAGAAATGGAAAACTTCACTCTTTTAAAATATTAAAATGGGTTAAGTGAGATGAAGGCACATAATTGTGACAAAAATATGATAACTGAAAAAAACATTGTATCTTCATCTGTAGCTATATTAAATGTAAGGTTATATAGGGCTTTCAGGGTGATTCCATGGGTAAAGGTACTTACTGCCAAACCTGATGACCTGAGTCTGATCCCTGGGGACCTAAATGGTGGAAGAAAAGAGTGAATTCGTGTAAGTTTTCCTCTGATCTCCATGCATGCACTGCGGCATGTATGTACTCAAACATGGATATATGCTTGCATGTATATGCGCACACACATTAAGTAAATGAATAAGCATAAATATGAAAACAAAATTTAAATCATTTTTATCATTTAGGAGCATGTCAAAGAAAATTCAAAATATTTTAGACAATATTTTTAAAATATAAAAGTATCTAAGAATTGTAGCAAAATGAGAGTCAGTAGGAATGTTGCAGGACGGCATTTGACTTTAGCTACTCGGGGTGTTCAATTGCTGATGTAGTTTAAGGTGAATATCACCCAGCTGTTCTGAAGGTTATGTTGGCTATGACATGAAACCATTGACACAAGTTTGAGGTAAGAAACACAAACCTAAGAGTTTTTCTCCAGAAAATTTGTAGCATAGTATACGATTAAATAAACCATAAAGGATTGTTTTCCTCTGTATTGAAGGAAGCTTTTGATGTGGTGTGATTTCCAGTTGATGAAATCACCTTGTGTTAATGTTTATTCATTTAGCTCTTTGTCTCCCAGGATCTCACTGAAGAAATTCTACAACCAATTCAGAACTTTTGTTTGTAAGACCTCTTATCATAGTATATGTCTCCCTGTAAAAGCAATGGTGGGTCCTGTATTTTTGTATTTTATTTTGATAGAACATCAAGTAGTTATTTTACGAGGAAATGGCCAACATTTTCCAAAAGGGACAGACCAAAATTCAGGCTAATATGGGACTGTCTTTGGCTAAAGAAGCCAAAAACCTCAGTCAGTTCTGAAAAGTACATCATTTATCTATTTAATTATAACTCTGGAAGTCTGAAGATCAGAAAGACGCTGAGATTAAAGTATTTATTAGTTTATTTGGGAATTTCATACATGTGTATAATACATTCTGGTTATACTCAATGCCCCACATTCTTTTATCCCCCTTGATTGACAGCCTCCTTCTTATCATCAGGTCCTCCTACCACCATCATATGTTTTTGATGTGTGACTCACTGAGTTCAGCCAGGGCCACCAATGTGGGGATAAGTATAGAGCTATTGACTAGAACATGACCTTCATCATTGAAGACAATGACTTCCCCTGCTTGATATTAAGTTGATGATTAGCAAACTATTCTGTTTCCTGTTTGAGCAAAAGTTAAACACCCTCAACTATTTCTAGGATATTCATCAATTTCTGGTGCCTTCACAGCAGATGAAAACCCTCAGCAGCCCCACTAACTCCAGCACCATCACAGGTTTCATCCTCCTGGGCTTCCCCTGTGCCAGGTAAGGGCAGATCCTCCTCTTCGTGCTCTTCTTCACTGTCTACCTGCTCACCCTCGTGGGCAACGCTTCCATCATCTGTGCTGTGCGCTGGGATCAGAGACTCCACACCCCCATGTACCTCCTGCTGGCCAACTTCTCCTTCCTGGAGATCTGCTATGTCACCTCCACAGTTCCCAGCATGTTGGCCAACTTCCTCTCTGACACCAAGGTCATCTCCTTCTCTGGGTGCTTCTTGCAGTTCTATTTCTTCTTCTCCTTGGGTTCTACAGAATGCTTTTTCCTGGCAGTCATGGCCTTTGATCGCTACGTTGCCATCTGCAGGCCTCTACACTATCCTGCTCTTATGACTGGGCGCCTCTGTAACATCCTTGTGATCAGTTGCTGGGTGCTTGGTTTCCTCTGGTTCCCAGTTCTCATCATCATCATCTCCCAAATGTCCTTCTGTGGGTCCAGGATTATAGACCATTTCCTATGTGACCCAGGCCCTCTGTTGTCCCTCAGCTGTTCCAGAGCCCCACTGATGGAACTTTTCTGGACAATAACAATGTCTCTGCTCCTCTTTGTTCCTTTTATCTGCATCATGGGATCTTATATGGTGGTCCTGAGAGCTGTGTTTAGAGTTCCTTCAAGAGATGGACGAAGAAAGGCCTTCTCCACTTGTGGGCCCCATGTGACTGTGGTTTCTCTTTTCTATGGATCAGTGATGGCCATGTATGTGAGCCCAACATCTGAACATACAGCTGGGAGACAGAAGCTTGTGACTCTGATTTATTCTGTGGTTACTCCACTCATTAATCCTGTAGTATACAGTCTGAGGAACAAAGATATGAAACAGACAATGAAGAAATTGCTGAAAATATAAATAATAATAATCAAACATGACAAATGCATTCTAGTGTGTAGGTATACACTGTAGAATATTATTCAATAATAAGAACGATTAAATTGTATAATTTACAGTAATGTGGATAGAACATTTGTGTTAAGTAAAATAAGTCAATTGTAGGAAGTCAAATACTCCATATTGTCATTTATGTGTAGAAAGTTTTAAATAATGAATAGGACTAAGATGTGTGAGGAGACAGAATATGGTTAATGTTGACAAGCAGTACAGTCAGTTACTCAACATCTGTAATGGACATTGGAATAAGATAAATATGTCTCACGTGTGTTAATTCTGTTTCACACAAGATGAGCTGAGATTTTGAATTTTCCCAACATAAAAAATACACTAAACGTTTGAAATAATGTAGATAACAATTACCTTGAGATAATGTATATTGTATTCATATACTGAAAGTTACCCTGTACCTCACAAATATGTACAATTATTGCATCAACTAAAATAAAAATGCAGATCCAGATGTATGGGATGATGCCTATAATCCAAGAATCTGGGGAGTTGGGATAGGAGGATCAGAATTTCCAGAGATTTTGGCTACATAGCAGGATTATGTTTCATAAAACAGAATAGAAGAATGTGGTAGTTTATGCCTGTGATACTTACATTTCCTGTTGCTATAGTAACCACCATGATCAAAATCAATTTAGGAAAGAAAGGGATTACTTGGTGTACAGATTATAATCTATCAGTGAGGAGAGCCAAGACAAGATCTTAATGGAAGAAACTGGAGGCAGGAACTGAATCAGAGAACATGAAGGAGTATACTTACTAGCTTGTTTTCAATGGAATGCTCAGATTGCTTTCTTCAGAAACCCAGAACTACCTACCCAGAGGCAGCACCTCTCACTTTGGGACTGACCCTCCCATATCGATCATTAATCAAGAAAATGCCACATAGACATGACCATAGGCCAATCCAATTGAGGCTAATCCTAGGTGACACTAATTTATGTCAAGTTGAGAAAACCTAACCAATATATATGATCCCTTGTCAACCTGACACATTCCTGTTAAATAGCATAACATTTCCTTTGTTTAACCCTAAGCCACCACATTAATAATAATATAAAATATAGTTCAACTTTTAAAACCCCCATGTAACCTTAAATTTTTCAATATTTTAAAGTTCGGTGCCTCTTTAAAATATCCAAAGAGTCTTGATGGAGGGTCCCTATAAAAATCCAAAACAAATTACATGCTTCTATTTTATTTTCCTTTTGGGAGTTTTATACCTGAGGACTGTATTCACATTATTTCCATCCTACCTTCTCCCCTTTGTATCTCCTCTCATGACTCCCACTCCCTCTCAAATCCATGATCTCTTATGCTTCAATATTTATTACATATGCACACCACATACATACGTGTGTGTGTGTGTGTGTGTGTATGTACCTGATGAGTCCATTTAGTGTTGTCCATGCATATATGTGTCTAAGCATGGTCACTTAAGGATGGATAATGTGTCATGGAGTTTGTCTCTGGAGAAGAAGGAATCTCCCTCTCTCAGCAGTCATTCATTTTCTATAGCTCTTCATCTAGGGGTAAAGCTCTGGGATGCTTCCTCCATCACATGGACTCTAACTAGTGTTCTCATTGTGCATGTCTTGCTTAGGTTACCATATTGTTAAAGTTTCGGGGGTGAAACTTTCTGCCATATGTGAAAGACACTGTCTTGTAGCAGATGTTAGCCCTCTGGCTTTTACAATCTTTAACCCACCACTTCCTCAATGTTCCCTAAACTTTAGATGTCAGGGTTATGTTGTAGAAATATCTTTTGAGGGTGGGTACCATGTGGTCAGGTGTTCTCTGAATTTTGACCAGTTGTGGGTTTCTCTGATGGGCTCCGTCTGCTAACAAAAGAAGCTTCATTGGTGAGGGTGACGGCAATGTTATCTGTATAGAAGGATGGGTATTTAGAATACAGCTGGGAGTTATACTGGTTTAAGAAAACGGCAATATTAAATTTTCTTCTATGAAAAATGGCCTCACCAGCCTCAGGTAGTTGGCTAGGTTTATAGTACCAGGTATTATTTTTTTTTTACTTTGAAAAATCTGATTTTATTTTCTTAATTGAAAAGAAGTATATTTGTGTTAAATTTAGAATATTTAGCTTTCCATTGATTTCTCAAATACTTGCCAGATAGATACTAACAGTGCGCAGAACTGTGAAAGTTAACATCCAATACCACATTTTCTAAGAAATCCCTCAAGGCACTGGTGATTTTAATTTAAAAATAAAAAAGGAATTGTAATTAGCATTGGAAATCTAAGTGACAATGGGTTTCAAGAGCTAAGAATCTGATGTTTTAAAAAAACATTTTTTTTAATTTTTGAAGGACTCAAACCTGACACCTCCAATAGGATATATACAGTATGTCCCAACTCCCAAATTATTAAATTCATTATTTCACCTTAGGATAGGAAAACTATAAAATGGAATTTCTAAATTATTACATATATAAATACATAATTTTAACAGTCATGTTTGCTAGCAGAATTATGAAATAAAAACAAATTCTACATTCAAGGTACAAATGATAATGCACTTTCACTGTTTTATTTAGGATTCCACCCTGTTGTTTCTTGTTTTCTGCCCCGATATTTAAAATCATGCTCAAAGCCAAGAGTCCATCATTTTTCTGTTCTCAATAGTCATTAGTACCAGGTATTATTAGTGTCTTTCTATTTAGCAGGCCTAAAACCCAATTAGGTGACTACTGGTTACCCCAAAGAGCACTGATTGCTTTTTTGTCTTGGCATCTTGCACAGCACCTTCCATACTGAGAGCTAGTTGCAGGAAGGGGTTGTGCAGGTCAGGTCCAGCTTGATTAATCCAACTCCTGTGTCTTAAAGGTGGGATGTTTCTCTGTGGCTTTTTTAGTCATTCTTAGTGTTCTTTATCCTTTCTTCCCCCATACCCCTCATCATTACTCTACCTCTCACCTCCTGAGACAAAATCCATGTCCCATTCTCTCCATTTCCTCAATCGTGGCCCCTATGTTCTACTATCTCACTCTCTAGATATCCTCCCCTACTCTTTTAATCCAGGTTACATAATCACATTTTCATCACCTATTCATTGGTTGTAAGACATCAAGGTAATTTCCATTCCCTAGGTATCATTAAAAAAGCAGGAATAAGTATGGCTGAGTGACACCCACCTGGTCCCCCTTGGCCTGAGTGGGTAGAAGAATCCAGGGACACCATTACAGTGGGAAAATATATGATGGGGAATGGGAGAAAGAGAGAGGTAGAGTGGTTCATGTCTTATGGAGAGAGGTAGATCTGAAGTGGTGAAGGTGGTGATGTGGGTGGCCTGCTTACCTCCCAGGACCAAGGTGATATCTGTGCAGGGGCTGCTGCCAAGGACCATATCTTGGTCCCTGGCCTTGCTGCAACCATGGTCCATGTGGATGTCCATGGCTGCAGCCCAGGATGCCCAGGGTCTAGGCTGCAACATGTGTCCATGATGGTGCCTGAGGGCCATGCCACCAAAGGAGCCATCCCTATCTGAGTGGCCAGGACCATGGTGATGTCTGAACCCAAGCTGCTATGTAGTTCTATGTCTGGGTATGTGGCCCTACCACAGCCAGGGTCTGTTGATGCCCATGGTATCTGTTACCATAAAAGGAGGTCATGTGGATGAATACCTGGGGCCATGTTGGTGTCTGAGGGCCACCCTCCAGCTGTAGTCATGCAGCTCTGAATGGCCTATGCTGGCACCAGGACCATGGTGACATCTGGGCCTGGGCTGCTGCCAAGGACCATATCTGGGTCCATGGTCCTAACATAGCTTGGATCTGTGCTGATGCCTGTGCCCATGTTGTGGTGCAAGGGGCATGTCACCGCTAGGAACATGCTGATATGAGTGTCCTGCACTTCCATGAGGGGTGGTGCCATCAGGGCCTGAGATACTGCTAACGACGATGTCTGGGTATATGACCCTACAGCAGCCAGAGACTGTATTGATGTCCATGACTCCTGTTACCACCAAAAGCTGTGCAGATGCCCGGGATCTGTGCTGACACCTAAGGCTATGTTGGTGTCCAAGGGTCATGATGCCACTGGGCCCATACAGATCAGGGTGACCTGTTCTGTCTTCTGGGGCCATGACGATATCAGGACCCCAGATGCAACAGGGTGCTATGTCTGGGTCTGTGGCCCTGCCATAGCCAGGGTCTGTCTTGAAGGTCTATCCATGACTCCTGTTACCATCAAAGGCCATGTGGATGCCTGGTGTCTGGGCCGCCACCTAGGGCCATGCTGCTGCTGGGCCCATGCCAATGTGAGAAGCCTGTACTGCCATTCATGGCCATGGTGACATCTGGGACCAGGCTGATGCTGAAGGCCATGTCTGGGTCTGTGGTCCTACTGAGGTGATGTTCATTGTCCATGTTACCCCAGGGACCCATGCAAAGGACATGTTGAACCATGTGTTGAATTTCAAGGGCCATGCTGGGATGACTCCTCCCCACACCAGCCCTGGGATAGTGGACGATGATTCCCATACAGAGAGCTCCCAGAACACATACTTTAGAAAACTGACCCCATCCTCACCTGACTGTGGGAGAACTATCACTGCCCCTCACCTGAGGCGGATGGTTCCAGCAGCTCAGCCAGCACCCAGGCACACATCCAGGCTTTGAGTCGGGCACACCACAATGTCTACCCTATCTCTGGTCTCCTGGAACATGTGAAGGAACTGGTAACACCAAACCATAGCCATAGGATGGGTCTCCATGACTTGGCCAACAGTAGGATACCTGAGAGCAGTTTCAGTGGGGTTCTAGTATCGATGGGTGTGCCAGAAGCCAGGGGCCTTGAACCTGACCAACAGCACGTTACACAAGGAACATTAGCAAGTAAAGCTGTTTGGACAAAAAGGTAAACTGCATGATACAAAGCGGCTTCCAGTGCCACTGAAGCAAATGAAGAGGTGGTGGAGAGGTTGGAAAGATGGAGGACTCAGACTTCTGGCTCTCCATGTCCTCTCCCCTCCCCTTCTCCCCTTCTCTTTCTCCTGCCACCCTCTCCCCTCACCCCATACTCGCAATTTGCTCAGGATATCTTGTCCCTTTCCCCTTCTCCGGGGGACCATGGTGTCTGTCTCTCTTAAGGTCCTCCTTGTTTCCTAGCTTCTCTGGAAGTGTGGATATTAAGCTGGTAATCATTTGCTCTATGTCTAAAATCCATATATGAGTGAAGACATACCATGTTTGACTTTTTATGACTGGGTTCCCTCACTCAGGATGGTTTCTTCTAGTGCCATCCATTTACCTGAAAATTTCAAGACTCCACTATTTTTTCTGATAAGTAGTACTCCATTGTATAAATGCACCATGTTTTCTCTATCTACTCTTCAGTTGAGGGGCATCTAGGTTGCTTCCAGGTCTGCCTGTTGCAAATAATGCTGCTATGAACATAGTGGAACAGGTGCCTTTGTTGTATGAATAGGCATCTTTGGGGTATATGCCTAAGAGATGAATTGCTGGCTCTTGAGGTAGACTGAGACCCATTTTCCTGAGGAGTCTCCACACTGATTTCCAAAGTGGCTGTACAAGTGGGCACTCCCACCAGCAGTGGGAAATTTTCCCCTTTCTCCACATCCTCTCCAGCATAAACTATTGGTGTTTTTAATTTTAGCCATTCTGACAGGAGTAAAAGTATATCTGAGTTGTTTTGAGTTGCATTTCCCTGATGGCTTAGGATGTTGAGCACTTTCTTAAGTGTGTTTCAGACATTTTAGACTCCTCTATCATGAATTCTCTAGTTCTGCACCCCACTTTTTAATTGGATTATTTGGTGTTGTGGTAACTAGCTTCTTGAGTTCTTTATAAGTTTTGGAAATCAGCCCTCTATCATATGTGGAGTTCCCATTCTGTGGGCTGCCGTTTTTGTATCGTTGACTGAGTTCTGTGCCTTACAGAAGTTTCTCAGTTTCAGGAGGTCCCATTTGATTGTTGATCTCAGTGTCTGTGCTACTGGTGTTATATTCAGGAAGCTGTCTCATGCACAAATTCATTCAAAGATACTTCCGACTTTCTCTTCAAAGAGGTTCAGTGTGGTTAGATTGATGCTCAGGTCTTTGATCCATTTGGACTTAAGTTTTGTGCATGGCCATTGACATGGATCTATCTGCAGTCTTCTACATGCCAGCCTCCAGTTATGCATCCACCACTTTTTGAAGATTCTTTCTTTTTTCCATTGTATAATTTTAGCTTCTTTGTCAAAAGTCAGGTGTTTGCAGGTGTGTTGGTCCATGTCAGGGTTCTCAGTTAGGTTCACTTGATCTACCTGTACATTTTTATGCCAATACCAAGCTTTTTTCAAGACTATAGCTCTATAATAGAGCTTGAATCCAGGGATGGTGATGCCTCCGGACATCCATTTGTTGAACACAGTTGTTTTGGCTATCCTGGGTCTTTTGTTTTTCCAAATAAAGTTGAGAATTGTTCTTTCAAGGTCTGTGAAGAACTGTGTTGGAATTTTAATGGAGATTGCATTGAATCTGTAGATTGCCATTTTTACTATGTTGATCCTACCTATCCAAGAGCATGGGAGATCTTTTCATTTTCTGATATCTTCTTTAATTTCTTTCTTTAAAGACTCAAGGTTCTAGCTCTACAGGTATTTCATTTGTTTGGTTACCGTTACCCCAAGATATTTTTTGATATTTGTGGCAATTGTAAAGGGTAACATGTCTCTGATTTCTTTCTTAGCACGTTTATTGTCTGTATATAGTAGGGCTACTGATTTTCTTGAGATGATCTTGTAGCCTGCCACTTTGCTGAAGGTATTTATCAGCTGTAGGTGATCCCTGGTAGAATTCTTCAAGCCACTAATGTAAACCATCATATCATCTGCAAATAGTGAAAGTTTGACTTCTTCCTTACAATTTGTATCGCCTTGATCTCCTTTTGCTGTCTTATTGCTCTAGCTAGAACTTCAAGTACAATTTTGAAGAGATATGGAGAAAATGGACAGCCTTGTCTTATTCCTGATTTTAGAGGAATCATGTTGAGTTCCTTTCCATTTAGTTTGATGTTGATTGTTGGTTTACTGTATATTACATTTATTATGTTAATATATGTTCCTGTTATGCCTGGTCTCTCCAGGACCTTTATCATGAAGAGGTTTTGTCAAAGACTTTTTCAGCATCTAGTGAGGTGATCATGTGGTTTTACTTTTGCAGTTTGTTTATATGATGGATTATTTTGATAGATTTTCAAATGTTGAACCATCCCTGTATCCCTGAAATGAAGCCTACCTGATCATGGTAGATGGTTTCTCTGATGGATTCTTTGATTCAATTTGCCAGTATTTCATTGAGTATTTTTGTGTCAATGTTCATAAGGGGATTCGTCTGTAGTTCTCTTTCTTAGTTGTGTCTTTGAGTGGCTTGGGTATCAAGGTCATTGTAGCTTCATAAAAAGAGTTTGGCAATAAACTTCCTGCTTCTATTGCTTGGAAAACTTTGAGGATTATTAGAATTAGCTCTTCTTTAAATTTCTGGTAAAACTCTGCACTGAAGCCATCTGGACCTGGCCTCTTTTGATTGGGAGATTTTGGTGACTGCTTCTATTTCATTAGCGGTTATAGGCATGTTTAAATTGCTTATCTGTTCTTGATTTAATTTTGGTAAGTGATATCTATCCAGAAAATTGTCCACTTCCTTTAAATTTTCCAATTTTGTGCAGTACAGGGTTTCAAAGAATGACCTGATGATTTTCTGGATTTCCCTAGTGTCTGCTGTTATGTCCCCCTTTTCATTTCTGATTTTGTTAATTTGCATGTTCTTTCTCTGCCTTTTGGTTAGTTTGAATAAAGGTTTGTCTATCTTCGTGATTTTCTCAAAGAACCAACACTGTTACATTGATTCTTTGTATTGTTTTCTTTGTTTCTACTTTATTGATTTCAGCCCTCAGTTTGATTATTTCCTGGCATCTGCTCTTCCAGGGCGACTTTGCTTCTTTTTGTTCTGGAGTTTTCAGTTGTTCTGTTAATTCTCTAGTGTGACTATTCTCCAGTTTTTTATGTGGACACTGAGTGCTATGAACTTTCCTCTTAGCACTGCTTTCAAAGTGTCCCATAAGTTTGGGTATGTTGTGTCTTCACTCTCATTGAATTCTAGGAAGTCTTTAATATATTTCTTTATTTCTTCCTTGACCCAGGAATGGTGCAATTGTGCATTTTTCAATTTCCATGAGTTTGCAGGGTTTCTGCAATTTGTGTTATGGTTGAATTCTAACTTTAAATCATGTGGTCTGACTTGTACAACCACTTTGGAAATCAGCATGGAGATTCCTCAGGAAAATGGGACTCAGTCTACCACAAGACCCAGCAATTCCACTCTTAGGTACATACCCAAAGGATGCTCATTCACACAACAAGGATGTCTGTTCCACTATATTCATAGCAGCATTATTTGTTTTTATTATTAATTTTTTATTTTTAAGTTTAAACTTAGATTAGAAACATGGTTGGTTCACAAGTCAGTTCCAGGTCCCTCACTCTTTCCCTCCCCTCCTCCTGTACCCTCACCCCAACTCCCCCATTATCCCCTCCATGGGGGTGTCCATAGACTGTCATTTCATCCAGGGCAGGGCCTAGACCCTCCCCCCAAGAGTTCAGGGTGAGAGTTCATCTCACATTGTTGGATGGGAGTCCAAAGTCCATGTGTATACTCGGGATGAATACTGATCTACTGCCAAGGCTCAATAGATTACCTAGGCCTCCTCACTGACACCCCCATTCAGGGGGTCTTGATCAATCCCATGTTGCATTCCCAGGCATCAGCCTAGGATTCAAGAGTTAACCCTTGTTAGGTCAGCTGTTTCTGGGGTTAAACCAGCCCAGTCTTAACTCCTTTGGTCATCAGTCCTCCCTCTCTGTTACTGGCTTTCTTGAGTTCAGCTCAGTACTTAGCCATGGGAGTCTGCCTCTTCTTCCATCAGGCACTGAATGAAGTTTCTGTTTCCCAGACTCTCTGGCCATGGGATTGTAGGCTGGCACTCCCCAGATCTATGTCTAAAATCCATATATGAGAGAGTACATGCCATGTTTCTCTTTTTGTGACTGTGTTACCTCACTCAGGATGGTTTCTTCTAGTGTCATCCATTTGCCTGCAAATCTCAGGATTCCATTGTTTTTTTCTGCTGAATATTACTGCATTGTATAAATGTACCACATTTTCTCTATCCACTCTTCGGTTGAGGGGCATCTAGGTTGCTTCCAAGTTCTGGCTATTACAAATAATGCTGCTATGAACATAGTGGAACAGACATCTTTGTTGTATGAATGGGCATCTTTTGGATATATGCCTAAGAATGGAGTTGTTGGGTCTTGTGGTAGGTTTATTCCCATTTTTCTGAGGAATCTCCATACTGATTTCCAAAGTGGCTGAACCAGTTGGCACTCCCACCAGCAATGGAGGAGTGTTCCCCTTTCACCACATCCTCTCCAGCATAAATTGTCGTTGGTGTTTTTGATTTTAGCCATTCTGACAGGAGTGAGACGGTATCTCAAAGTTGTTTTGATTTGCATTTCCCGGATGGCTAAGGATGTTGAGCACTTTCTCAAGTGCCTCTCAGCCATTTTAGACTCCTCTATTGAAAATTCTCTATTTAGTTTTGCAGCCCGCTTTTTAATTGGATCCTTTGGTGTTTTGGAGACTTGCTTCTTGAGTTCTTTGTAAATTTTGGAGATCAACCCTCTATCAAATGTGGGGCTAGTGAATATTTTCCCATTCTGTGGGCTGCCTTTTTGTCTTGCTGACTGTGTCCTTTACCTTACAGAAGCTTCTCAGTTTCAGGAGGTCAGACAGTGAGATCAACAATTAGCAGCATTATTTGTAACAGCCAGAACCTGGAAGCAACCTAGATGCCCCTCAACTGAAGAGTGGATAGAGAAAATGTGGTACATTTACACAATGGAGTACTATTCGGGGGGGGGGGGGGAATGGAATCTTGAAATTTAAATTTGCAGGCAAATGGATGGCACTAGAAGAACCCATCCTGAGTGAGGTAACCCAGTCACAAAAAGACAAACATGGTATGTACTCTCTCATATATGGATTTTAGACATAGATCAGGGGGAGTGCCAGCATACAATCCCACGGCCAGAGTCTGGGAAACAGAACCTTCAACCAATGACTAATGGAAGCAGATGCAGACACCCACAGCTAAACACTGAGCTGAACTCAAGGAACCCAGTGACAGAGAGGGAGGACTGATGAGCATAGAAACAGAAACAGCTGACCCGAACAAGGGGGAGCTCTTGAACCCCAAACTAATGGCTGGGAATCCAGCATGGGACTGATCCAGACCCCCTGAATGTGGATGTCAGTGAGGAGGCCTAGGCAATCTATGGGGTCTTGGGTAGTAGATCAGTATTTATCCCTGGCATACAAATTACTTTGGGTGCCCATCCCACAATGAGAGATGCTCTCTCAGCCTGGACACTTGGGGAAGGGCCTAGGCCCTGCCCTTGATGAAATGACAGACTATGGACACTCCCCATGGAGGGCCTCATCCTCCCTGGGGAAAGGAGTAGGGATTGAGGGAGGGGGAATGGGGAGGTTGGTGGAAGGGCATGGGAGGAGGGGAGGGAGAGGGAACTGGGATTGACATGTGAGCAACCTTGTTTCTAATTTAAATTTAAAAGTAAAAAAATTACAAAAAAAACAAGGTCAAAAAATAAATCATGTGGTCAGATAAGAAACACGGTGTTTTTCCAATTTTTTTGTACCTGCTGATGTTTGCTATGTTGCTGAGTATGTGGTCGATTTTAGAGAAGCTTTCATATGGCACTGAAAAAAAAAGTTATATTCTTTTGTGTTTAGATGGAATGTTCTATAGATGTCTGTTAAACCCGACTGGGTCATAAATTCTATTAGTTCCTTTGTTAAGTTTCTCTCTGGTGGTCCTGCCTAGTGGTGAGAGTAGAGTGTTGAAGTCTCCCAATATGACTGTGTGAGGTTTTATGTGTGATTTAGTTTTAGCAATGGTTCTTTCATGAATGTCAATGCCTTTGTTTTTAGGGCATATATGTTCAGAATTGAAACTTCTTCCTGATGGATTTTTCCTGTTATGAATATGAAATGACCTTCTTCATCTCTTTTAATTGATTTTAGCTTGAAGACTAATTTGTTATCTATTAGAATAGCTACACCAGCTTGTTTCAAGTCCATTTGATTGAAAAATCTTTTCCCAACCCTTAACTCTGAGGTAACATCTGTATTTGAAGGTGAGATGTGTTTCTTGTATGCAGCAGGAGGATGGATTCTGTCTTCCTATCCATTCTGTTAGCATGTGTCTTTTTATAGGCAAGTTAAGACAATTGATATTGAAGAATATTAATGATCGTTGATTGGTAATCCTTGTTTGTTGGCAGTGGTGGTATTGTGTGTGGATTTACCCTGCTTTTTATTTACTTTTGGTAAAGTGGGATTATCTATTGACTATGTTTTTGGGAGTGTAGTTAACTTCCTTTGGTTGTAGTTTTCCTTACAGCATTTTCTGTAGGGTTGGCTTAGTGGATATGTATTGTTTAAATCTGGGCAGGCATCTGTTAGTGTTGGTAGAATATCTATCCAGGACCTTCTGGCTTTCAGAGTTTCCATGGAGAAGTCAGGTGTAATTCTAATAGGTTTGCCTTTGTATGTATTTGAGCTTTTTCCTATGTTGCTTTTAATATTATTTCTTTATTCTGTATATTTGGGGTCTTGATTATTATGTGGCGAGGGGACTTTCTTTTGTGGTCCCCTCTATTTGGTGTTCTGTAAGCTTCTTCTACCTTCATTGGCATGTCTTTCTTTAGGGTGGGAAAGTTTTCTTCTATGATTTTGTTGAATATGTTTTCTGCCCCTTTGAGGTGGTTTTCTTCACCTTCTTCTATACCTATTATTCTTATATTTGGCCTTTTCATGAAACTCCATGGAAACTCTGAAAGCCGGAAGGTCCTGGATAGGTATTCTACCAACACTAAGAAACCACAGATGCCAGCCTAGACTACTTTACCCAACAAAGATTTCAATCACTACAGAGTGAGAAAACAAGGTATTTCATGACAAAACCATATTTAAACAATACATATCCACTAACCCAGTCCTACAGAAAATTCTGAAAGGAAAACTCCAAACCAAGAAAGTTAACTACAACCAGAAAAACATAGGCAATAGATAACCCCACTTTACCAACAGGCAAAAGAAAAAAGGAGTGGAAATCCACATACAATTCCAACAACAACAGCCATTCCAAAACAAACAAGAATGAGCAACCAATGGTCATTAGTATGCCTCAATATTAAATTAACTCACACATAAAAAGACTCAGGCTAACAGAATGGATTTGAAGACAGAATCTATCCTTCTGCTGCATACAAGAAACACACCTCACCTTCAAAGACAGATGTAACTTCAGAGTTAAGGGTTGGAAAAAGATTTTCCAATCAAATGGACCCAAGAAACAAACAGGGGTAGCAATCCTAATATCTAGCAAATTAGACTTCAAATTAAAATCAATCAAGAGAGATAAAGGAGGTCATTTCATACTCATCACAGGAGAAATCCACCAAGATGAAGTCTCAGTTCTGAACATCAATGCCCCAAATACAAAGGCATCCACATTCATAAAAGAAACATTACTAAAACTCAAATCACACATAAAATCTCACACACTTATAGTGGGAGACTGCAACACGCCACTCTCACCACCAGACAGGACTACCAGAGAGAAATTTAACAAGGAAAAAAGGAACTAATAGAATTTATGATCCAGTTGGGTTTAACAGACATCTATAGAACATTCCATCCAAACACAAAAGAATATACCTTCTTCTCAGAACCACAAAGAACCTTCTCAAAAATCGACCACATATTTGTCAATGTAGCAAACCTGAATAGGTACCAAAAAAATGGAATAACTCCATGTATCTTATCAGACCACCATGCTCTAAAGTTAGAATTCAACAACAACACAAATTGCAGAAACCTTGCAAACTCATGGAAATTGAACACTGCACAATTGCACCATTCCTGGGTCAAAGAAGAAATAAAAAAAGAAATTAAAGTCTTCCTAGAATTCAATGAGAGTGAAGATACAACATACCCAAACTTATGGGACACTTTGAAAGCAGTGCTAAGAGGAAAGTTCATAGCACTAAGTGCCCACATGAAAAAACTGGAGAATAGTCACAGTAGAGAATTAGCAGCACAACTGAAAACTCTAGAACAAAAACAAGCAAACTC
Source organism: Mesocricetus auratus (assembly GCF_017639785.1). Taxonomy (NCBI): domain Eukaryota; kingdom Metazoa; phylum Chordata; class Mammalia; order Rodentia; family Cricetidae; genus Mesocricetus; species Mesocricetus auratus. The sequence goes on along the minus strand of NW_024429225.1, from coordinate 496,107 downwards.
ACCCTGGAAGAGCAGATGCCAGGAAATAATTAAATTGAGGGCTGAAATCAATAAAGTAGAAACAAAGAAAACAATACAAAGAATCAATGAAACAAAGAGTTGGTTCTTTGAGAAAATCAACAAAATAGACAAACCTATATCCAAAATTACCAAATGGCAGAGAGTGGACATGCAAATTAACAAAATCAGAAATGAAAAGGGGGACATAACAAGGGACAGTGAGGAAATCCAGAGAATCATCAGGCCATAGCTTGAAAACCTGTACTGCACAAAATTGGAAAATTTAAAGGAAGTGGACAATTTTCTGGATAGATATCACCTACCAAAATTAAATCAAGAACATTAAACAATTTAAATAGGCCTATAACCCCTAAGGAAATAGAAGCAGTCATCAAAGTCTCCCAACCAAAAAAAGCCCAGGTCCAGATGGCCTCAGTACAAAATTCTACCAGAAATTCAAAGATCAGCTTATACCAATTCTCCACAAAGTATTACATGCAATAGAAGCAGAAGGGTCTTTGACAAACTCTTTTTACAAGGCTTCAATAACCTTGATACCCAAGCCACACAAAGACACAACTAAGAAAGAGAACTTCAGACCAATATCCCTCGTGAACATTGATGAAAAAATACTCAATAAAATACTGGCAAACAGATTCCAAGAACACATCAGAAAAAATCATCCACCTTGATCAAGTAGGCTTCATCCAAGGAATGCAGGGATGGTTCAACATATGAAAATACGTCAATATGCCAGGCGGTGGTGGCGCATGCCTTTAATCCCAGCACTCAGGAGGCAGAGGCAGGCGGATCTCTGTGAGTTCGAGGCCAGACTGGACCGACCACCTCCAAAACAATACAGAGAAACCCTTTCTCGTAAAACCAAAAAAAAAAAAGAAAGAAAATACAAATACATCAATATAATCCACCATATAAACAAGGTGAAAAACAAAAATCACATGATAATCTCACTAGATGCTGAAAAAGCCTTTGACAGAATCCAACACCCCTTCATGATAAAGGTCCTGGAGAGATCAGGGATAACAGTAACATACCTAAACGCAGTAAAAGCTATATACAGCAAACTGACAGCTAACACCAAACTAAATGGAGAGAAACTCAAAGCAATTCCTCTAAAATCAGGAACAAGACAAGGCTGTCCACTCTCTCCATACCTCTTCAATATTGTACTGGAAGTTCTAGCTAGAGCAATAGGACAACAAAAGAAGATCAAAAGGATACAAATTGGAAAGGAAGAAGTCAAACTTTCACTATTTGCAGATGACGTGTTAGTTTACATAAGTGACCGGAAAAACTCTACCAGGGAATTCCTGCAGCTGATAAATACCTTCAGCAAAGTGGCAGGATACAAGATCAACTCAAGAAAATCAGTAGCCCTACTATATACAGACAATAAATGTGCTCAGAAAGAAATCAGGTGGCCTCTGTCAAGGCCGGGGCTTTTATCTCCCTTTCTCCAGGATGGTCTGTCTCCACGTAGCCTCTCCCACGTAGCCGTTCCCCTAGGCCCAGTACATGCATGCAGAGTGGACGTCATATCCACGATTCAGACAATGAAACACAAACAAGAGCAATTTATTCAAACCAATCCTCGGACTAAACTAACACAACATTGAAAAGAGTCAAAAGGCTGCTAGCCAGGGGAGGGTGAGTCTGGCTGTGGGGCTGGCAAGGCTGCTGGGTTGCAATCGGGGAGTCGTTCTGTGGGGAAACAGCAGAAGCTGTGCTGTCTGCAGGGCGGATACATGCGGACGACCAGAGGAGGAAGGGGTGGCCGGGCCATTCCCTGGGGAGGCAGACCACTGCGGCCCAAGCAAGATGATGAATGTGGTACCGTGTCTGCCATCACGGCCAGAGATATAACACCGGCAGCTTCAATGGGTGGCGATGAGCCCGCTGCTGCTGCCACATGTGGCCCCAGCTGCACACGGGTCACAGAACCTTGTGTCGGTTTTGTGCTCTCCGGCTCCAGTGCACAGGCTGCTTCTGGCTCCAGAGTAGCCGTCGTCATTGCTGGTCAACACACTGGGAGCACTGGATCTGCGGAGGCGCCGCTGCCCGGGCCTAAGAATGCACACAGGTGTGCTGCTCATGCCGGCGTCCCTAGGAGGGGAGGTGGCCGTGGACCTACAGGAGGAGACGACGTGCCTAGAATCAGCCGTTCCCAACACAGAGGAGACCATGTCTGCCCGGAGTCCCAGACAGAATCTATCCTCGGAAAGGACTTGTGCCCGGCTTAGAGTCCGTCGGTAGCTCCTGCACAGAGGAAGCTCTCAGAGGATCCCCACAGCACTCCAGGTCCTGAACCCGGCTCCCAGGCTCTCAAGCACCTACCCTGAGGCTTCCTCATCGCTGGCCCCTGAATCGCTGGCCACTTGTGACAGCAAGTTTTCCTGGAGAGACCGGACACGCACCAGAAGGTCTGAGGAGGGCATGTTCACGCTCAAGTAATCCTTCACCCGCTTCAGAATGGGCAGGTGTTCGATCCTGCAAAACTCCTCAGGGAACTTGTCGATCCAGTAGTCCAGGAGGGTACAGATGGTGCTGGCAGAAAGGGACAGACAGCCCAGTCGGTGGCCTGCTCTTTCCTTTGCCAGCCCTCTGTGGAGGGCTCCGGGGACGTGAGACCGACCGCGAGGTGGAAGAGATCCAGCCCTTGCAAGGTCCCTGTGGGCAGGGAGCTCCACACACCCCTATCTCGGGCTCTGATGGAGCACAGCTGACCCAGCCCGCACACCACGGACTGAGACGAGGGTAGAGTCTCCCAGGGGCACTGGAGGCCGCAGGCTTCCCCCATAAACCCACTTGCGAGGACCCTGCCCGGAAGGTTCTCCTCAGCCTCCAGGCAAGGCTTAGACCTCCCTGTGGTAGGAGACACGAGGACGCTGAGACCCAAGCATCGGCCATCCCTTGCCCTTAGAACCCAAATGAGCCGGCTCTGGAGAGCCTAGGCGGCACTTGTCTCGTTGCAGAGCCCACTTACTATTTTACTCGTTCATCCTCTTCAGAGTCGGGCCTGAAGGATGTGTATCTAGAGGAGACCAGGAAGGGTGATGTCACCAGGAGAGCCCCAGGTACACCACCGAAAAGACGCCTGGGGGGCCTGCGCATTCCTGCAGAGGATCAAACTCCAGAGCCTAGAAGTTCTGTCTGCTCTAAGAATGACTAGCTCCCCTGCATACGAGGAGCTGCTTCTCATACGTTTGTGCAGTGGGTGGGTGATCACAAACATCTCTATCCAGACACCTCAGCGGACACAGGGTGCCTCCCTCGCATTACCGTCCACGGCTCTCCATTCTGGACGCAGCTCTCTTCGCCACTCCAAAATGGAGTCCAGGACCCCCTTCACAATGGGAGAAGTGCTTTGGCCAAGGCCTCAGGTAAAACTGGGCCAAGGGTACAGAGCTTCCTCAGGGTTCAGAGGACGCCCACACTGGTTAGGCTCTCAGCTGCGGACAGGCCAGTCCCTAGGGCAAAGCCTGGAGGAAGCATTTTCTGACTGCATGCTGTTGGGTCCTGACGAGACCCTGGACAATCAGTAGGCTCTGAGAAAGGCAGAGCGCTTCCCACAGCCAACAGGAGGATCTGAGGCCTCTGAGCTCGGAGGTGGGCACTCACCGCTTGAACAGCAGGTCCAGCACATGCTGAGTGGTGAGAAACTTTTGGTGTACGCAGTAGAAAACAAACACGAAGAAGGAGTCTCCACCCTGCAGGGACGTCACCAGGAGGGCCGACATCTGTTCCAGGGGCCCGAAATGGGGCGTTCTAGGGGACTCGTTCAGCTCCTCTGGGGCAGACACCACCCCGACCTGAGGAGAGATCAAGGTGCATGGTTCAGACAGGCACAGGACTGCGACCTTCTGACTGGTTGTCATCGTTCCAGCTGTTCCTGAACCTCCTCACTGCCAAAGACCCAGAATGAACCTGGGGGAAACTCTGAGATCAAACAGTACTCACCTGGTCCGTGTCGCCCTGGACCTGGATCACCTGGCTGCCATGGCTGCTCTGGCTTACCTGGCTGCCATGGCTACCCTGGCTACCCTGGCTGCCCTGGCTGCCCTGGCTGCCCTGGCTGCCCTGGCTGCCCTGGCTGCCCTGGCTGCCCTGGCTGCCCTGGCTGCCCTGGCTGCCCTGGCTGCCCTGGCTACCCTGGTTTCCCTGGATTCCCAGGCTACCCTGGCTGCCCTGGCTGCCCTGGCTGCCCTGGCTGCCCTGGCTCAAGTTTCTTTCTTTCCGGCCAAATGGCCAGAGGACTTGGAGCCAAGAGCGTGCCCGGTGTCTCCAGGCACCACCATGGCCTCCACCATGGCCTCCACTTTCATCTTTATTGAGGTCTGAGCCTCTTTCTCGAGTATTCCCGAGACAGGACGAAAACATTGTGCTTTCTCTACTGTCTCAAGACAAGTGAGCCTGCCAGACTGTCTCTCAGCAGTTGGCTAGCTGGTTGCAGGGTTCTGCATTGTTGAGTCATCACTAAGGAAGTGAGGTCACGCCTGGGGTCTCCTCACATGGGGCTTATCTTAGAGTCCCCCAGGGCCCCTCCCTCCTCCCAGCTGCTCTAATCGACACCCTTACACCCGTGCTTCCCGTTCCACGGCTCCCAGGGATGTCTGGGAACAGGCAGCACCTCAGCTTTGCAATCTGAGTCCCTAGTGCTGACCAGCATCTGTTACCCTAATCCTCAACTCACTCCTATTGCCCTCGCACACCGTGAACCCCAGCCATGTGGCCTTGAGTCCTCGCTACTGTGCGTGTGTTTTGTGTTAAACATGAGCACCAGTCATCTCCGTGTGTTGGGACTTCACAGGGACCGACACGTTGGCGCTTTTCTCTGTTTAAATCTGTACCATATTTTTAATTGGAGTATTTGGTATTTTGATGTCTAGCTTCTTGAGATTTTTATATATTTTGGAAACCAGCTCTCTGTCACCTGTGTAGTTGGTGAAGATCTTTTCCCATTCTCTAAGACATTTTTTGTTCTGTATTTAAGGAAGACATATAGCTTCTACAAGGAATTGTTCTTCAGAAAGTGAAAATTGTACTACTCGTAATGCTGGAGAAAAGATTGAAGAATCTGAAGGGTAGGAGGCTGGTTGTTTGCTAGATAAGATTTAATATTGACATTACCTTTAACTGTAAAAGTATATGGTTGGTGGTTACAAATATCAGTTAGGAATTTCACATTATACAGTTGCTGAAACATTGGAATCAGATTCATTCATGTGCTGAACAACAAAAAATAGATTAATTCCTAAACATGTTATTTGCTTGTGTTATTAATAAGTTGTGGAAGTTTTTCATTCTTAAAAACTAATTGGCCTATTTTTAAAGTTAGAAATAACATAATTTGGAAAGTAAATTTCAATGCCCAAAGAAAAACCTAAACTAAGTAATTAGTTCTTTAACTTTATTAATGAGATTAGATATATATATTAGAACTATTTAATATAGTTGCTTCACAAAAATTAAAAATCAGAATGGATTTCAGTATGTTTCAGGTTTTAATATTTTGTTTTGTTCTGTGTATTTCCTATATAATAAATTGCATGCATAGTAAAAAAAAAAGAAATCAGAGAAATATCACCCTTCACAATTGCCACAAACAACATAAAATATCTTGGGGTAATGATAACCAAACAAATGAAATACCTGTTGAGCTAGAACTTGGAGTCTTTAAAGAAAGAAATTAAAGAATATATCAGAAAATGAAAATATCTCCCATGCTCTTGGATAGGTAGGATCAACAAAGAAAAAATGGCAATCTTGCCAAAAGCAATCTACAGATTCAATGCAATCTCCATTAAAATTCCAACACAGTTCTTCACAGACCTTGAAAGAACAATTCTCAACTTTATATGGAAAAACAGAATACCCAGGATAGCCAAAACAACCGTGTTCAACAAAAGAATGTCTGGAGGCATCACCATCCCTGACTTCAAGCTCTATTATAGAGCTATAGTCCTGAAAACAGCTTGGTATTGACACAAAAATAGACGGGTAGATCAATTGAACCTAACTGAGAACCCTGATAGGGACCAACACACCTGCAAACACCTGACTTTTGACAAAAAAAAAAGCTAAAATTATACAATGGGAGAAAGAAACAATCTTCATCAAGTGATGGTGGCATACCCGGATGCTAGCATGTAGAAGACTGCAAACAGATCCATGTCAATGGCCATGCACAAAACTTAAGTCCAAATGGATCAAAGATCTCAACATAAATCCAGTCACACTGAACCTCTTAGAAAAGAAAGTAGGGGGCACCCTTGAACAAATTGGTACAGGAGACTGCTTCCTGAACATAACACCAGTAGCACAGACAGTGAGATCAACAATTAACAAATGGGACCTCCTGAAACTGAGAAGCTTCTGCAAGGCAAAGGACACAGTCAACAAGACAAAAAGGCAGCCCACAGAATGGGAAAAAATATTCACTAACCCCACATCTGACAGAGGGCTGATCCCCAAAATTTACAAAGAACTCAAGAAGCAAGTCTCCAAAAACCAAAGGATCCAATTAAAAAGTGGGAGACTGAACTAAATTGAGAATTATCAATAGAGGAGTCTGAAATGGTTGAGAGACACTTAAGAAAGTGCTCAACATCCTTAGCCATTAGGGAAATGCAAATCAAAACAACCCTGAGATATCATCTTATTTCTGTCAAAATGGCTAAAATCAAAAACACCAGTGACAGTTTATGCTGGAGAGGATGTGGAGAAAGGGGAATACTTCTCTATTGATGGTGGGAGTGCAAACTTATACAGTCACTTTGGAAATTAGTATGGAGATTCCTCAGGAAATGGGACTCAGTCTACCACAACCCAGCAATTCCACTCTTAGGCATATACCCAAAAGATGCCCATTCATACAACAAAGATGTCTGTTCCACTATGTTTATAGCAGCATTACTTGTAATAGCCAGAATCTGGAAGCAACCTAGATGCCCTACAACTGAAGAGTGGATAGAGAAAATGTTGTACATTTACACAATGGAGTACTACTCATCAGAAAAAAACAATGGAATCTTGAAATTTGCAGGCAAATGGATGGCACTACAAGAAACCATACTGAGTGAGGTAACCCAGTCACAAAAAAGACAAACATGGTATGTATTCACTCATATATGGATTCTAGGCGTGGATCAGCCTACAATCCCATTGCCAGTGAACCTGGGAAACAGGAAGGTTCTCAAGAGAGATATGTGTGATACCCCCTGAGAAGGGGAATGAGGCAAATTCTCCTGAGCAGATTGGGAGCATGGGGGGAGAGGAGAAGGAACAGGGAAACAGAGAAGGTGAGAAGAGGAGGGGAGAGGAAGACATGGGGGAGCAGGAAGGTTGAGTCTGGGGAAGAACAGAGGAGAGCAGGATGAGAGACACCATCATAGATGGAGTCATTATGTATGAGGAGAGAGTTGACACTAGTGAGATTTCCAGAGATCTACAAGGATGACACCAACTGGCAAACTAAGCAATAGAGGAGAGACTACTACCTTAATAGCCCCTCCCTGATAATGAGATTGAGGACTACCTTATATGTTATCCTAGAGCCTTCATCCAGTGACTGATGGAAGCAGAGACAGATACCCACAGCTAAACACTGAACTGAACTCCTGGAACCAAGTGACAGAGATGGAGGAGTGATGAGTAAAGGGGTCAAGACCATGCTGGTGAAACCCACAAAGACAGCTGACCGGACAAGGTGGAGCTCTTGGACACCCAGATTGATGGCTGAAAGGCCAGCAGGGGACTGATGCAGACTCCATGAATGTAGTGTCAGTGAGGAAGCCTGGACAATCTCTGGGGCCTTGGGTAGTAAATTAGTGTTCACCATGGCATATGAATGAACTTTGGGAGCCATTCCACATGGAGGGATGCTCTCTCAGACTGGACACATGGAAAGGATCTTGGTCCTGCCCTGGAAGAAGCGACAGACTCTGGAGATCCCCCCAAGAAGGATCTCCTCCTCCCTGGGGAACGGTGTAGGGATTGGGTGTGGGGTGGGGGAGCTGGTGGAGGGGTAAGGGAGAAGGGGTGGGAGAGGGAGCTGGGACTGACATGTGAAGCAAGCATGTTTCTAATTTAAATTTTTAAAATATTGAAAATAATAGTACTTGATGTCTTAACTCGATCAATAGAGATCTAGGGGACACTAATTGGAAAGAAACAACTCAAAACATCCTTATTTGTAAATGATATGAAAGTATACATAAGTGACCCTAAGTATTCCACCTGGGAACTCCTACAGCTGATAAACACTTTCAGCAAAGGAGCTGGATAGAAAATTAACTCATAAAAGTCAATAGCCCTCTTATACGCAAATGAACTGAAAAAGAAATCAGGGAAGCAACACATTTCACAATAGCCTCAAATAAATAATACAAAATATCTTGAGGTAACTCTATCCAAACAAATTAAATAATTGTAAATTGAAGAAGATATCAGAAAAGGGAAAGATCAGCCGGGCGTTGGTGGCACACGCCTTTAATCCCCACACTTGGGAGGCAGAGGCAGGCGGATCTCTGTGAATTCTAGACCAGCCTGGTCTACAGAGGGAACTCTGGGACAGCCTCCAAAACAATACAGAGAAACCCTGTCTCAAAAAACAAAACAAAACAGAAAGAAAAGGGAAAGATCTCCAATGCTCATGGATCGAGAGGATTAACATAGCAAAAGTGGTCCTCCTACCAAGAGCAATCTACAAAGTCAATGCCATCCCTATCAAAATTCTAGCCCAATTCTGTAAAGATCTTGAAAGGATAATTCTCAGTTTCATATGGAAAAAGTCACTGAGCACATGAAACGCAGTAAAGGCTATGTCCTAAGCCCAGAAGTGGATGGTCAACACAAACTGAACTTTGTGGTATTTGTGCAGACTGATTTTGTCCATATTGCTACGTCGGACGTATTGTATGGTTTCTAGCTTTATATTTCCTTGGGTTTTGTGTTTGTGTGTAGTGATGTGGGGTGTTTCTTGTGCTTTTTTCTTTGTTCTTGTTTGTTTGTTTGTGCTGTTCTTGGTTTTTTGTTCATTTTTTTTAGTTTGCTTTTTTTTTCTTTTCTAAAAAGAAAGCGAAGGAAGGCATGGAGTTTGATGAGTTGGTAACCACAAAAATCATGATAATCATAGATTAAGGGTCCTTGTCAGACAATTTTGAATCTTACACTGTTGAAAGAGGAGAAATTAGCAAAGATGTTAAATGATCTCATATATCTGAAATAACATTCCTTCTGCTGTTGGGAAAAAAGGAGTAACTAGTGCCTGAAGACCTGTGTGTACCTCTATCAAGAGTAGGAAAACCTAGAGCACAACTCCTTGGGTATAGAGTAGGTGTTCTGAGCAGGACTGAAAGTTAATTATAGCTTGTGTCATCTCACAGCAATATGGGAATACAATGGCAAAGTTTTACTCTACTCTACATAAGAGCAGGTGGCACCAAGTGTCTCCAGAGAATGCAGGCCCCAGAGGATGAAAGAACGCTGCAGACAAGCCTCCTGAAACTCTTGTTTTGGATGGGGTGAATTTGAGGGAACAGAGCTCATTCCTCAGAGGCTCTATTTATAAACCCTAGATGTTCCGGTAAACACTGAGACCTCTTCATTCACACTTGATAGCTGTTACAGAGGAGAGCATCTATCCTTTCTAGGGAAGCTGTGCAGTGTCCATGAAACCCTGGGTTTCGACTCCTTCTAGCCAATGAAAGGAAATGATGAAAATGCTTAGAGAAGACAGTGAACAAAGGAGTTAGAAAAGTGACCCTGTGAGCAAGACTTTCTTTTGCCTTGTGTCAGCTTTATGTTCCATGGTTACTACTCTATCACTGTGTCAGGCTTCTGTATGCATCAGCCTCTACAGAGCCCTCAACCCTTCTGTAAAAGTGTTATGTGATCCCTTTAGAGCTGAAAACACTAGAAAGGAGCGTGTGTATGTATTTGAATGGATGGAGCATCTGTTGTTAGTAACAATGAATTGCTATTCAAGCTCTAGGCTTTTTATTCCAAATCGATTGATTTCCTCGAATGCCCTACCTACCCACCATCTCTCAACTCTCCATGGGAAAGTTGTTTTGCAAAAGGAACGGGTATGACAATTTTCTCTCCTATCAAATGAAATGGATATGCTGGGAGATCAATCCAGTGATGGTTTCACAGGATTGTGACTTCTTGGACTCACCTTGAAACCAAAGTATATGATCAGAAAATTGAATCACCTGTCACCCTACATGTGATGGCTCAGGGTATGGCTAATTTAAGTGCAATTGGAACGAAAGTGCTGAAGTATTTTGTTTTCAGTGTTAATTGACCAGACTATTCCATCCTATACATGTGAACATGGGAGCCATTGGAGCCATCAATATCACAGTCCCTTCTGCAGCCAATTCTGAATAAGCCGCCTTCCTTTTGGACAAGTCAAGATAGCAGTGTCAGGAAAACCACACTGCTGCTCTCTGAACATAGAAGCTGAGTAGTAAAAGGTGAGTAACTATACACTCCTCTTAGAAAAAACTCCCAGTATGTGCCAATTGGCTTTTCCCAGGCATAAATGGTGCTAGCCCACAGAGATGTGTTCTCATACTGTTGTTAATTTCAAAACTGAAGGAACCCAGTGTTATCTAACTCAAATGTTGTGTAGAAAAGGTGTGTTGTATGTCAGTATGTAAGATGTGTACTCATGTATGTCTGTAAGCATGAAGACAGGCATATCCTAATGGCTTTGAAAACTCAATTTTATGATTTGGCTCAAGGTTGGTCCAGAATGACTGTGGTCACACAGCAGAACAGAATAGTTTCAGCTGTTGACTTCTCGAAAACCCTCCTTTTCTAACAAGAGAAGCATCTTTTACCGTAAGCCAGTTTGTCAGTTCTCTCTCTTTTCCCTCAGCTGCTAAGAGCAAGACCCAGTGAACCTCATCTGGCCTCCTGCTGCCTGGACTATGAACACTGTTTTGCATATTATTATGTTTTATAAATGGGTGGAAGAGTATGAATTTTAACACATGAAAACTGCATGAAATTCTGCTCTTACCGGACTTAACGCTTTACTGGAGCACAGCCACATACCTTCTTCTAAAGCTTGTCTACAGCCTGTGCAACCTTACTGCACCAGAGCTGTGTGACTTTGATGGAAATTATGTGACCCACAAGCATAAGTTACCTCACTAAATATTTGCCAACCCCTGCTAGAGAACATTACAGAAACAGGAAGATGGGATCTCTGTCTACTGAAATGTGACCAGGAAATATGTGGTCCCAAAAACACATACCTTGATATAAGGAAAACTCGTCATATAATGTATAGTGTTACTCTCTCTTACTGGTCAGTGCCATGTCCTTGTTTTATATTTATATATGAGGTGTACATGTTTGCCTTATGTACAAAAAAGGGGGAAGATAGAGAGAGGGACAGATGGAGGAAAAGATAATCAGAGATATTAAGAGATCAAATCCAAATCCACACCTTGAAATTTTATTCCAGGTATTTTGAAAAGCTAACTGCCATCTATATGCAAGGGTATTCCCATAATTAGTCTGATTTAAGTTTTTCAGAAGCCAATAGGGCTGTAACATGAATAGTAATTATAACGTCAAGATGCTCTACACCAGGAGATACGAAGACTTCACTTGTTCTAAAAATTGGGAGGAAATTATGTTCTGAGTGACGATATCTACATATACTTGATTAAAAATGTGTAAGATCTTGAAGAAAAATGGAAACATGTTTGAAAATTACATTAGAATTTAACTTAAACCCATGTGGTGGTGGCACATGTCTTTAATTTCAGTACTTTGGAGGCAGAGGTAGGTGGATCTCTGTGAGTTTGAGGCCAGCCAGGCCTACAGAGCTAGTTTCAGGACAGTCAGAGCTGTTACAGAGAAACCCTGGCATGGAAAAAAAAAGAATTTAACTTAATAGAATAGAGTGAAGAAGGAGGATGATGACAAAGGGGAGGAGTACTTGTCAACTATGGCCAATAGATTTCTTGTGCCAACAGCAGAAAACATGGGGAAGAGAAGAATTGAAGTAAATAATCATTTTAGGTCAATTTATGTCTTGAGTGACATATATATATATACATATATATATGCACATACTCTCTCATGATGATTTAAATACAAGTCTGAGTCCTCAACTGGCTTTATCCATTTGACAGTTTCTGGTGCTTTCACAGCTCACTGACAGATGAAAACCCTCAGCAGCCCCACTAACTCCAGCACCATCACGGGTTTCATCCTCCTGGGCTTCCCCTGCGCCAGGGAAGGGCAGATCCTCCTCTTCATGCTCTTCTTCACTGTCTACCTGCTCACCCTCATGGGCAACGCTTCCATCATCTGTGCTGTGCGCTGGGATCAGAGACTCCACACCCCCATGTACCTCCTTCTGGCCAACTTCTCCTTCCTGGAGATCTGCTATGTCACCTCCACAGTTCCCAGCATGTTGGCCAACTTCCTCTCTGACACCAAGGTCATCTCCTTCTCTGGGTGCTTCCTGCAGTTCTATTTCTTCTTCTCCTTGGGTTCTACAGAATGCTTTTTCCTGGCAGTCATGGCCTTTGATCGCTACCTTGCCATCTGCAGGCCTCTACACTATCCCTCTCTTATGACTGGGCGCCTTTGTAACATCCTTGTGATCAGTTGCTGGGTGCTTGGTTTCCTCTGGTTCCCAGTTCCCATCATCATCATCTCCCAGATGTCCTTCTGTGGATCCAGGATTATAGACCATTTCCTATGTGACCCAGGCCCTCTGTTAGCACTGACTTGCGAAAAAGATCCACTAATAGAGCTGGTCTTCTCCATCTTAAGTCCTCTGCCTCTCATTATCCCTTTTCTCTTTATCGTGGGATCTTATGCTCTGGTCCTAATAGCTGTATTGAAGGTCCCTTCAGCCTCTGGGAAAAGGAAGGCTTTCTCAACCTGTGGATCTCATTTGGCTGTGGTGGCATTATTCTATGGCTCAGTATTGGTCATGTATGGGAGCCCAACATCTGAGCACGAAGCTGGGATGCAGAAGCTTGTGACTCTGTTTTATTCTGTCTTGACCCCATTTCTTAATCCTGTGATATATAGTCTTAGGAACAAACATATGAAGACAGCCCTGAAGAAAATTCTGGGGGAGATAAAAAAATGGTTGTCAAAAAATACCTTGGGCAATTAAATTTATATTTAATTTATGTTCAGGTTTTAACTGATTTAAATAATTGAGCAAAATCTGAAGCATCTAGGAGAATGGCTACACTACTTTTTTTTCTTGGTTCTTGGACATCTGTCCTGCTGATTATCATGCTTCGGTTATTTTAATTTAATGTTAATCATATTTTAGAAGTTGTTAAGATAATAGATATAGGAGATTGAGGTAAATTTTCCTTCAGCACAAAGGTAAAGGCAGATTATTTTGATTGTATTCAAGTTTTATTGGGGGTGATTTAAAATTCCTGGTGGTCGGCTCGGTATACAGTGCCAGTTACAATTTCCCTCTTCTTGAAATGAATTTAAATCCAATTGAAGAGATGTTAATTACTACAAAGATATATGTGCTACTGCTGCACCCATGGGATTATTATTCAGTGCTGGTCGTAAGTACAAATCTTTTAATAGCAACTTTAAATACTAATAACCTCAACTCGCCAAGTAAAAGACACAAGCTTGTTGAATAGAAATATCTGTCTTTTTGTTGTCTAAAAAAATTATCCATACCTTTAGAGATAGAAATGACCTTAAAGTCAAAGTATAGGAAAGAACTCTAAACAAATAATACCAGGAAGCAAACAGGTATTGCTGTCTTAACTTTTGACAAAATAGACATCCAAGGAGATGAAGAAGGATACTTCATTCTAAACAAGGGAACAACTAATCAAGAATGAATTACAATCCTAGATATATGCACAGCAAACATTCACACCAATGTCATTAAAAGTGTTCTACTAAAATTAAAGACACATATCAACTACAACTCAATAATATTAGATGATTCTGATACCCTGTTGTTTCCAAGAGACAGAGCATCTAATCTAAAAGTCAACAGAGAAACATCAAATTTAAATGAAGAGATACATGTGGCCAATAAATTCAAGAAAAAAATTAAGCATCTTCAGCAACCAAATCAAGTAAAAAATAAATCAAAAGTACATCTTGGACTGATTAGATGGCTCAGCAAATAAAGACACGTGCTGCAAGCCTGAATATCTAACCTGCATAAAAAGAGAACCAACCCCCCTAGGCCCACATGAAAGGAGAACCAACCCCCAAAGGGTTTTCTCTAACCTCAACATTAGCACTTGGACATACAGACAGACAGTCAGACAGACAGACAGACAGACAGACAGACAGACAGACGGGTAGGTAGATGATAGATAGATAGACAGATAGATAGATAGACGTAAAACACAATTTTAATTTCCCAGCACAATAGCACACAACTTTAAACTCAGAATTCTGTGAGTTCAAGGTCAGCCTAGTCTACACAGTGTGTTCCAAACCAAGCCAATCAGGGATATACAGTGAGATCCTGTTTCTATTTACTCAAGTGAAAACTAATGGTTGCCGAGAAAGGGGAACCTTTGCATACCTGTGGTAAGAATGTAAGTTAGTACAGTCACTGTGGAAATAGGAACGGAGCTTCCTCAAGGAAGAATACTGTATGATGCAGCTACACCACGTCTGTGTCAGTCTGAAGGAATCAGCCAGCATACTGCAGAGATGCCTACACAGCCACGTTCAGCATCATGTACAACAGCCAAATACTTGGCGCCCATCAATATCTGAATGAAAAAGGAACCAAGAAATATGTACACTCTAGCGTTATTACTGACATAAATGAAAACAAAATCATATCATTTGTAAGACAGTGGATGAAATTAGAAGTCATAAAAACAACTATTGCATTTTTTCTCTTATATACACTGTCTTTCCTGTTGTTGAAAGTGGATTCTTTTTCATGCAATATATTCTTATTACTGTTTCCCCCTCCTCCAACTCCTCTAAGATTGTTCCCATCACCCCGTCAGAATGCACACATGTTCTCTCTCATGTTAGAAAACAAGCAAGCATACAAATAAAAATAAGATAAAACAAAAACATACAAAAATAGGACGAAGAATAAACAAAAGAAAAGGGTCCAAAAAAAAAGCACAAGAGAAACATATAGATGTAGAGAAAACATGTTCATACATACAAGAATCCCCTAAAATATAAAACCAAACGCCATAATATACATGTGAATGACCTATAAAAGAAAAAATACCCTAACAAAGCATTATGAGACAAAGACTTCAAAGATGCCATTGAGTTTTGTATTGTGTTGGGCACCTACTGCTGGCCAGAGACCCTGGCATTAAGATGGTTTATATCCCCAGGGACACTCATTTGGATAAAATTAGGTTTTCATTTGCAAGTCTGTGAGTCCATATGTATGTGGGTCCTACTGTGTTTAGAATGACTGTTTCCTTGGTGTCCTCCATCCTCTCCGCTTCTTAAATTCGTTTTGCCTCCTCTTCTACAGAGTTCTCTGAGCCATGAGAGGAGAGATACGATAGAGACATGTGGTTTAGGGCTGAGTGTTTCAAGGTCTTTCACCTGCTGTGCACTGTTCACTTGTGGATCTCTGTATTTGTTACCAACTACTGTAGGAGGACACTTCTCTGAAAATTGCTGAGCAAAAATTGATCTGTAAGTATAGCAGAATGGAATTAGAAGTCATCTTCTGGCTACATTCTCTTACAAGACAGCAGTATTTGGTTTTCCCCCTTAGTTCCTGGCCTATCTGGTCTCAGGTTCGATTTTGTTAGCGATGCATTCCATCTCATTGAGTGGGCCTTAAATCCAATAAAATGCTGATTGGTTACACCCAGAAGTTTTGTGCAGCTATTCAGTAGAGCATCTTGCATACAGGTCACCATTATAGATTGATGACTTAGTAATTGAGCTGATGTTTACTTTTCTGCTTTGTTAGTGTTCAGAGTAATTCTCATTACTATGAACAGTCATCAGTTCTCCCTTTCTGTCACTGGATTACAGGAGTACAGCTCAGCAAAGCGGTCAGGACTGGGCTGGTGAAACCCACAGAAACAGTTGGCCTGAACAAGGGGGGAGCTCTTGGGCCCCAAAATGATGGCTGGATGGACAGCATGGGACTAGCCCAAACCCCCTGAATGTGGGTGTCAGTGAGGAGGCCTAGGTAATCTATGGGGCCTTGGGTGGTATTTATTCCTGGTGTACAAATAGACTTTGAATGTCCATGCCACAATATGGGAGGCTCTCTCAGCCAGGACTCTTGGGGGAGGACCTAGGTCCTGCCCTGAATGAAAGGACAGACTCTGGAGATCCACCATGAAGGGCCTTGCCCTCCCTGGGTATTGGAGTGGAGAATGGGTGGGGGGCTGGAGGGGGAGGAGGAGAGGGAGAGGGAGCTGGGACTGACATGTGAAACAAGCTTGTTTCTAACTTAAATTTTAAAAATGGAAGAGGGGAAAAAAAGAAAATAAAACATGACTCCTGCCAGGGAAGCAAGAAGGCTGACAAAGGTCTTCCCCCTCTCCTTCTGCTCCTCCCATCCCCACCCCACTGTCTCAACAGTCTCCCTAACTCTACAACAGAACACCTTCTCCTTCTGCACACATCTCCCATGTATCTCACAGACCTTCCCATCCTAGCCTCCCTCCTGCCCTTGTTGCCTTGTCCCAACGCCCAGCTCCAGCAGGTACTCCCTGATAACACACCAGTCACTCCTGCCAGGGAAGCAGGTAGGCTATCTGTAGCTTCCCCTCTGCTTCTCTTCCTCTAGATCCAATACCCCATTCTCATCCTCAGCTCTACAGCAGAACTGCGGTGACCTCTCTTCACTGTCTCTCTCCATTCTATTAAAGATTAAATAAGATCCTGGCTGAACACTCTGCTCTCCTCCCTACTGTGAACACCTTCAAACTCCCATTCCTAAGGGTCAGTTCCAAATACTGAGAAACATATTTTATCTGGAACCTCCAGTGGCCACAACTATCAGGTCCAAAGAAAACTTGCTACCAGGCAACACACAGCCCCCATACTTCCTAAAAATCCAGATAGGAAACAGAAATCAAGGAATAAAACACCCATCCAATGAAGACAAATCTAGAAATCAGCACCTACAGCTATGATCATAGCAATCCCAGATGCCTAGATGCCAGTGTAAAACATCATCAATAGCAGTCAGGGCAAGGTGTCTCCACTAGAGCCCTGTTCTACCACAACAAGCCTTGAATATTCAAACACAGCTGAAGTGAAAGAAAAAACTTTAAAACCACCCGTGTGAAGATGATAGAGGTCCTTAAAGAGGTAATTAATAAATCCCTTAAAGAAATCCAGGAAAACACAAACAATGGGAGAAAATGAATAAAACTGTTCAAGACCAGAAAATGGAAAAAGAAGCAATACAGGAAACCCAACCTGAGGGAATTCTGGACATGAAAACTTAGGAATTTGAACAGAAACTACAGAGGAAGAGTTCACCAACAAAATACAAGAGGTGAAAAGAGAATCTCAGGCATTGAATATATGTTAGAAGAAATGTAAACATTGGTCAAAAAATGTTAAATCTAAACAATTTCCTAAAGAAAACAGCAAGGAGATGCTCTCTCAGCCAGGACTCTTGGGGGAAAGCTTAGGCCCTGCCCTGGATGAAATGACAGACTGTGGATATCCCCCATGGAGGGCCTCATCCTCCCTGGCGAAAGAAGAGGGGGTTGGGGGAGGGGGAATAGGACCCTTTGGTGGGAGGGCATGGGAGAAGGGGAGGGAGAGGGAGAGGGAGCTGGGATTGACATGTGAAACAACCTTGTTTCTATTTTAAATTTAAAAGTAAAATAAAAAAAAAACAGCAAGGAAAAATGGGACACTATGAAAAGACCAAACTTAAGAATAATAGAAACAAATGAAGGAGAAGAAACCAGGTCAAAGACCCAGAAAATATTTTCAAAATAACAAAAAAAAAAAAAAAAAAACACCCTTCCAGGTCCCAACCTCGAGCAATCCCAGCTTCAGGTGAGCTTGGGTCTCCGGGGACACTCCCCATCCCCCGCCCAACACCCATCCCCTCAATCTTCCAGGGGCCCCCTCCTGGCATCCAGAAGACCCGCCCACAGAGCAAAGGCATTAGCCCTTCCAGGTCCCAAACTCCAGCGACCCCAGCTTCAGCTTCAATGTCAGCATCCCCAGCTTCAGCTTCAGGAAGGAAGAAGACCAGTGGAGACAGAAAGACCCCACCAGCACCCACTAGAAGAAGAGATGGGAAGAAGACAGAATAAGAGCTCACTCAGCAATAGAAAGACCAACATGACCCCACCAGAATCTAGGGATCCAACACCAGCAAGACCCGAAAAGCACTACATAGATGAAGCAGAGGAGACAGACCTTAAAAATTATTTTATGAAGATGATAGAGACCCTCAAAGAAGAAACGAGGAAATCCCTGGAGAGATGGCTCAGAGGTTAAGAGCACTGGCTGCTCTTCCAGAGGTCCTGAGTTCAGTTCCCAGCAACCACATGGTGGCTCACAACCATCTGTAACGAGATCTGGCGCACTCTTCTGGCCTGCAGGCATACATGCAGGCAGAACACTGTATACATAATAAATACATTTATTAAAAAAAAGAAATAGAAGAAAAAACAAACAAAAAATCCATGAAATGGGAAATCTTCAAGAAATAAACAAATCTCTCAAAGAATCTAAAAAGTACCAAAAAAAACAACCAAACAATGCAAACAGTTGAAGGATTGAAAGCTGAAATAGAAACGATAAAGAAAACACAGAACAAGGGGATGCTGGAAATAGAAAAGCTGGGTAAACGATCAGGAACTACAGACGCAAGTATCACCAATAGAATACAAGAGATAGAAGAGAGAATCTCAGGTGTTGAAGATTCATTAGAGGATATACAGTCGTCAACCAAAGAAAATCTCAAAACCAACAAATCCTTAACACAAAATATCCAGGAAATATGGGACAACGTGAAGAAGCCAGACCTGAGGATAATAGGTATAGAAGAAGGAGAAGAAATACAGCTCAAAGGTACAGAAACATATTCAACAAAATCATACAAGAAAACCTCCCTAACCTAAAGAAGGATATGCCTATAAAAATATAAGAATCTTACATAACACCAAATAAGCTGGACCACAAAAAGAAGTCACCTAGCCATGTAATAATCAAAACATCAAACCTACAAAATAAAGAAAAATATTAACAGCAGCTAAAGAAAAAGGCATAGTAACATATGAAAGCAGATCTCTCCAAATTACACCTGACTTATCAATGGAAACTATGAAAGCCAGAAGATCCTGGACAGATGTCATGCAAACACTAAGGGAACAAGGATGCCAGCCCAGACTACTATATCCAGCAAAGTTTTCAATTATCATAGATGAAGAAAACAAAATATTCCATGACAAAGCCAGATTTAAACAATATGTACCCATGAATCCAGCTCTACAGAAAGTGCTAGAAGGAAAACCTAGGCCCAATGAAGATAACTACACTCACAAAGACCTAGGTAATATATAATCCCACTTTACCAAACACAAAAAGAAAAAGGGAGGGAAACCTACACACAATAACTCCACTACCAATGAATCAAGCACAAACAAGAATCATCAATCAATGGTCATTAATATCCCTCAGTGTCAATGGTCTCAACTTGCCTATAAAAAGACACAGACTAGCAGAATGGATACAAAGTCAGAACCCATCCTTCTGCTGCATACAAGAAACACAACTCAACATCAAAGACAGATGTTACCTCAGAGTAAAGGGTTGAGAAAAGATTTTCCAATCAAACGGACCCAAGAAACAAGCGGGTGAAGCAATCCTAATATCTAACAAACTAGACTTCAAATTAAAATCAATCAAAAGAGATGAAGAAGGACATTTCATATTCATCAAAGGAAAAGTCTATCAAGATGAAGTCTCATTTTTGAACATCTATTCCCCAAATACAAAGGCACCTACATTCATGAAAGAAACATTACTAAAGCTCAAATTGCACATTAAAATCTCACACACTAATAGTAGGAGACTTCAACACTCCGCTCTCACTGCTAGACAGGACCTCCAGACAGAAACTTAACAAAGAAACAAAAGAACTAATAGAAGTTATGACCTAACTGGGTTTAACAGACATCTATCGAACATTCCACCCAAACACAAAGGGATATACCTTCTTCTCAGCGCCACACGGAACCTTCTCTAACATTGACCATATAATAGGAAACATAGCAAATCTCCACAGACACAAAAACATTGGAATAACCCCCTGTATCTTATCAGACCACCATGCATTAAAATTAGAATTCAACAATAACACAAATCACAGAAACCCTACAAACTCATGGAAATTGAACAATGCACAATTGCACCATCCCTGGGTAAAGGAAGAAATAAAAAAAGAAATTAAAGAATTCCTGGAATTCAATGAGAATGAAGACACAACATACACAAACTTATGGGACACTCTGAAAGCAGTGCTGAGAGGAAAGTTCATAGTACTGAGTGCCCACATGAAGAAACTGGAGAGCAGTCACACTAGAGAATTAATACCATAGCTGAATGTTCTAGAACAAAAAGAAGCAAACTCACCCAGGAGGAGCAGATGCCAGGAAATAATCAAATTGAGGGCTGAAATCAATCAAGTAGAAACCAGGAAAACACTGAGAAGAATCAATGAAACAAAAAGTTGGTTCTTTGAGAAAATCAACAAAATAGACAAACCTCTGTCCAAACTAACCAAAAGACAGACAGAGAGCATGCTAATTAACAAAATCAGAAATGAAAAGGGGGACATAACAACGGACACTGAGGAAATCCAGAGAATCATCAGGGCATACTTTGAAAATCTGTACTCCACCAAATTAGAAAATTTAAAGGAAATGGACAATTTCCTGGATAGATATCACTTGCCAAAACTAAATCAAGAACAGATAAACAATCTAAACAGACCTATAACCCTTAATGAAATAGAAGCAGTTATCAAAAGTCTCCCAAACAAAAAAAGCCCAGGCCCAGATGGCTTCAGTGCAGAATTCTACCAGAAATCCAAAGAAGAGCTAATTCCAATACTCCTCAAAGTATTCCACACAATAGCAACAGGAGGCTCACTGCCAAACTCTTTTTATGAGGCTACAATTACCTTGATACCCAAGCCACACAAAGACACAACTGAGAAAGAGAACTATAGACCAATTTCCCTCATGAGCATCGATGCAAAAATACTCAATGAAATATTAACAAACCGGATTCAAGAGCACATCAGAAAAATCATCCACCATCATCAAGTAGGCTTCATCCCAGGAATGCAGGGATGGATCAACATTAGAAAATCTATCATCAATGTAATCCACCATATAAAACGCGAAAGAAAAACCACATGATCATCTCCCTTGATGCTGAAAAAACCTTTGACAAAATCCAGCACCCGTTCATGATAAAGGGCCTAGAGAGAACAGAGATAACAGGAACATTCCTGAACATAATAAAAGCAATATACAGTAAACTGACAGTTAACATCAAACTAAATGGAGAGAAACTCAAGGCAATTCCTCTAAAATCAGGAACAAGACAAGGCTGTCCACTCTCTCCATATCTCTTCAATATTGTACTTGAAGTTCTGGCTACAATAAGACAACAAAAGGAGATCAAGGGGATACAAATAGGAAAAGAAGAAATCAAGCTTTCACTATTTGCAGATGATATGATAGTTTACATAAGTGCCCCGAAAAACTCTGCAAGGTAACTACTAGAGCTGATAAACACCTTCAGCAAAGTACCAGGATACAAGGTTAACTCAAAAAAATCAGTGGCCCTATTATATATAGATGATGAAGTGGCTAAGAAAGAAATCAGAGAAACATAACCCCTTTACATCAAATATCTGGGGATAATGTTAACCAAGGAAGTGAAAGACCTGTATATCAAGAACTTTGAGTACCCATTAAAATCCCAGCACAATTCTTCACAGACCTTGAAAGAACAATAATCAATTTTGTATGGAAAAACAAAAGACCCAGGATAGCCAAAACAACCCTGTTCAACAAGGCAACGTCCGGAGGCATCATCATCCCTGACCTCAAACTCTATTATAGAGCTATAGTCCTGAAAACAGCTTGGTATTGGCACAAAAACAGACAGGTAGACCAATGGAATCGAATTGAAAATCCGGGTATTAACCCACACACGTACGAACATCTGATCTTTGACAAAGAAGCTAAAAATATACAATGGAATAAAGAAAGCATCTTCAACAAATGGTGCTGGCATAATTGGAGACTGGCATGTAGAAGAATGCGGATCGATCCATGTTTATCGCCATGCACAAAACTTAAGTCCAAATGGATCAAAGACCTCAACATAAATCCAGCCACACTGAACCTCTTAGAAGAGAAAGTGGGTGGTACCCTTGAACGAATTGGTACAGGAGACAGCTTCCTGAACATAACACCAGTAGCACAGACAGTGAGATCAACAATTAATAAATGGGACCTACTGAAACTGAGAAGCTTCTGTAAGGCAAAGGACACAGTCAGCAAGACAAAAAGGCAGCCCACAGAATGGGAAAAAATATTCACAAATCCCACATCTGACAGAGGGTTGATATCCAAAATTTACAGAGAACTCAAGAAGCAAGTCTCCAAAACAGCAAAGGACCCAATTAAAAAGTGGGCTGCAGAACTAAATAGAGAGTTTTCAATAGAGGAGTCTAAAATGGCTGAGAGGCACTTGAGAAAGTGCTCAACATCATTAGCCATCAGGGAAATGCAAATCAAAACAACTCTCAGATACCATCTCACTCCTGTCAGAATGGCTAAAATCAAAAACACCAATGACAATTTATGCTGGAGAGGATGTGGTGAAAGGGGAACACTCCTCCATTGCTGGTGGGAGTGCCAACTGGTTCAGCCACTTTGGAAATCAGTATGGAGATTCCTCAGAAAAATGGGAATAAACCTACCACAAGACCCAGCAACTCCACTCTTAGGCATATATCCAAAAGATGCCCATTCATACAACAAAGATGTCTGTTCCACTATGTTCATAGCAGCTTTATTTGTAATTGCCAGAACTTGGAAGCAACCTAGATGTCCCTCACCAGAAGAGTGGATAGAGAAAATGTGGTACATCTACACAATGGAGTACTATTCAGCAGAAAAAAATAATGGAATCATGAGATTCGCAGGCAAATGGATGACACTAGAAGAAACCATCCTGAGTGAGGTAACCCAGTCACAAAAAGAGAAACATGGCATGTACTCTCTCATATATGGATTTTAGACATAGATCTGGGGAGTGCCAGCCTACAATCCTATTGCCAGAGAGTCTGGGAAACAGAAACTTCATTTAGTGGCTGATCGAAGAAGAGGCAGACTCCCTTGGTTAAGTACTGAGCTGAACTCAAGAAAGCCAGTAACAGAGAGGGAGGACTGGTGATCAAAGGGATTAAGACTGGGCTGGTTAAACCCCAGAAACAGCTGACCAGACAAAGGTTAACTCTTGAATCCCAGGCATCAGCCTGGGAATCCAGCATGGGACTGATCAATACCCCCTGAATTTGGGTGTCAGTGAGGAGGCCTAGGGAATCTATTGAGCCTTGGGCAGCAGATCAGTACCCATCCCAAGTATACACACGGACTTTGGACTCCCATAGAACAATGTGAGGTGCACTCTCACCCTGAACTCTTGGGGAAGGGTCTAGGCCCTGCCCTATATGAAATGACAGACTATGGACACCCCCATGGAGGGCCTCACCCTCCCTGCGGGAATGAGGGGATAAGGGGGGTTGGGGGAGGCACGGGAGGAGGGGAGGGAATGGGAGAGGGACCTGGAACTGACTTGTGTAGCAACCTCGTTTCTTATCTAAATTTAAACTGGAAAATAAAAAAAAATATTGAGGGAGATTAAAAAAAAAGAAAGAAATCAAAGAGGATACCAGAAAATGGAAAGATCCCCCATGCTCTTGGATTGGTAGGATCAACATAGTAAAAATGGCAATCTTGCCAAAAGCAGTCTACAGATTCAATGCAATCCCTATCAAAATTCTGGCACAATTCTTCACAGACCTGGAAAGAACAATAATCAACTTTATATGGAAAAACAAAAGGCCCAGGATAGCCAAAACAACCCTGTACAATAAAGGAACTTCAGGAGGCATCACCATACCTGACTTCAAGCTCTATTATAGAGCTATAGTCCTGAAAACAGCTTGGTATTGGCACAAAAATAGACAGGTAGACCAATGGAATCGAATTTAACACCCTGATTTTAACCCACACACCTATGAACACTTGATTTTCGACAAAGAAGCTAAAACTATACAATGGAAAAGGGAAAGCATCTTCACCAAATGGTGCTGACATAACTGGGTATTGGTATGCAGAAGACTGCAGATAGATCCATGTCTATCGCCTTGTACAAAACTTAAGTCCAAATGGATTAAAGATCTCAACATAAATCCAACCACACTGAAACTCTTAGAATAGAAAGTGGGAGATACTCTTCAACGAGTTGGTACAGGAGACCACTTCCTGAACATAACACCAGTGGCACAGACACTGAGATCAACAATTAACAAATGGGACTAAGAAGCTTCTGTAAGGCAAAGGACACAGTCACCAAGACAAAAAGGCAGCCAACACAATGGAAAAAGACTCCAAAATTTACAAAGAACTCAAGAAGCAAGTCTCCAAAACACCAAAGGATCCAATTAAAAGGTGAGGTACAGAACTAAATAGAGAAGGCTAAAATGGCCAAGAGACACTTAAGAAAGTGCTCAACAACCTTAGCCATCAGGGAAATGCAAATCAACACAACTTTGAGATACCATCATACTTCTGTCAGAATGGCTAAAATCAAAAACACCGAAGACAATTTATGCTGGAGAGGATGTGGAGAGAGGGGAACACGCCTCCACTGCTGGTGGGAATGCCAACTCATACAGCCACTTTGGAAATCAGTATGGAGATTCCTCAGGAAAATGGGAATCAATCTACCACAAGACCCAGCAATTCCACTCTTAGGCATATATCCAAATGAGGCAAATTCATACAAGTACATCTGCTCCACTATGTTCATAGCAGCATTATTTGTAATAGCCAGAACCTGGAAGCAACCTAGATGCCCCTCAAATGAAGAGTGGATAGAGAAAATGTGGTACATTTACACAATGGAGTATTACTCAGCAGAAAAAAAAATGGAATCTTGAAATTCACAGGTAAATGGATGACACTAGAAGAAACCATCCTGAGTGAGGTAACCCAGTCACAAAAAGACAAACATGGTATGTACTCACTCATATATGGATTTTAGACGTGGATCAGGATAGTGCCAGTCTGCACTTCCACTGTCAGAGAGTCTGGGAAACAGGAAAGAACCTAAGAGAGAGATGCATGGTACCTCAGAGAAGAGGAATGAGGCAAGATCTTCTGAACAGATGGGGAACACGGCGAGGGGTAGGGGGGAGTGGGAGCTGGGAGCTGGGAAGAAGAGAGGGGGAGAAGAGGAAGAGAGAGTAGGTCATGAGGGAAGAGGAAGGTTGAGTGGGGGGTAGAATAGGGTGAAGAGGGAATCATAGGTTAGAAGACAGATCTGGCACCAGTGAGACCTCTAGTGATCTAAAGGGATGACACCAACTGGCAAGCTAAGCAATAGTGGAGAGACCACCTCAAATGTCCATTCCTGATAATGAACTTGATGTCCATAACCATCCTGGAGCCTTCATCCAGTGACTGATGGAAACAGAGGCAAACACCCACATTTAAACACTGAACTGAACCCAAGGAACCCAGCGACAGAGAGAGAGGAATGATGAGCAAATTGGCAAAGAAAGGGCTGACAAAACCAGCAGAGACAGCTGATCCGAACAGGGGAGAGCTCTTGGACCCCAGACCGACAGCTGGGAGGCCAGCATGGGACTGATCCAGACCCTCTGAATGTGAGAGTCATTGAGGAGGCCTGGTCTACCTATGGGGCCCTGGGCAGTGGATCAGTGTTTATCTCTGGCATACAAACAGACATCGTGTGTCCATAACACAAAAATGGATGCTCTCTCAGCCTGGACTCTTAGGGGAGTGCCTGGACCCTACCCTGGGTGAAATGACAGACTCTAGATATCCCCTATGTGGAAGGAAGTGGTGATAGTGTGGGAGGCTGGGGGGATGTTGGAGGGGTGCGGGAGGAGGGGAGGGAGAGGGAACTGGGATTGACATGTGAAACAAGCTATTTAAAATTAAAATAATAAGAAAAAAATTTTAAAAAAGATTCAGAAAAGGTTCTTAAAATACACACACACACCACAACAACCATCATTATCAATCATTGAACATTGATATCGTTCAATATCTATGGTCTCAATTTCCCAATAAAAAGACAAAGACTAACCGAATGGTTGTGAAAACAGGACCCATCACTCTGCTGCATACAAAAAACAAACCTCAACATCAAGGATAGTCATCACCTAAAGATACATAGTAAGAAAAAGATACTCTAAACAACTTGACCTAAGAATCAAGCTGGTGTGATCATTTTAAAATCTAACAAAATAGACTTCAAACAAAAATTAATCAAAAGAAATAGGAAAGGACACCACATACTTACAAAGGAGAAAAACACCAAGATGACACTTCATGTCTTAGCATCTATGCCCCAAACACAAGGATGCTCACTTTTGTAAAAGAAACACTCTTACAGATTAAATCATGTATTGCTCCTCACATGCTGATGGAGAGAGACTTCAATACTCACCAATGGACAGGTCATCCAAGCAAAAACTAAATAGAGAAATACTGGCGCTAACAGACATTATAAACCAAACCAACCTAAGAGATATTTACAGAACATTTTACCCAACACAAAGTAATATACTGTCTTCTCAGCAGCTCATAGAACTTTCCCCAAAATTGACCACACACTTGGACACAAAGCGAGTCTCAACAGGTACAAGAAAAGTGAAATAACTCCCTACAACCTGTCAGATCACCACGAATTAGAGCTGGCTATCAACAACAGGAATGGCAGAAAACGTACAAACTCATGGAAACTGAACAACTCTCTAATGAACGAAAAATGTGTCAAAATGGAAGAAACAAATTAAAGACTTCCTAGGAACTCAGTGAAATGAATGCACAGCATGCCCTAACTTACAGGACATATGTGTGATATGACTGTTAGGAGGTGTGGCCTTGTTGAGTGGGTGTGACTTTGTTGGAGGAGGTGTGTCACTGTGGAGGCAGGTTATGAGGTCTTACAAGCTGAAGTCTGACCAGTGGGACACAGACTCTCTGTTGCTTGTGCATCAAGATATAAAACTTCCTGCACGCCACCATGCCCCACCATGATAATAATAGACTAAACCTCTGAAACCAGCCCAAACTAAGTGTTTTCCTTTATAAGAGTTGCAGTGATCATGGTATCTCTTCACAGCAATAAAACCCTAACTAAAACAGTGAGCCTAGTGAAGACTCCTAATAATGTAGGATTTGGAGTCTGAACTGGCCAGCTTTTGTAGCTAGGCAAGGCTTTGTTGGTAGGACTGAGTTGCATTCCATCAAGTTGTTGACCAAGGAGGCCCCATGAAGACCCTTAAACAACCCAGACTGATGCTAGGTCAGTAGGGTCACTCTTTGAAAACTGACACTGGGGTCCCATTGCTTAGGAAAACAGCCACACAGCTGACTGAGCATAGGTCAAGCTGGCACCTGACTGTGTAGAGCCTTCACTGCTACATTTTAGTATCTTTGGTACAGAAAGGAACTCAGTAGGCTATGGAATGAGAAATCTTGATACAAACCCAGTCATGAAACCCTTGACCTACAATCTGTCCTTCCTGTAAAATGTGCTGGGGCAGTGGTGACACAGAACTTGTTGAAGAAGTGGCCAACAAATGTTTGGTTTAACTTGAGGCCCATGCCACAGAGGGAGCCCATGTCCTACACTCCCGCTCCCTGGATGGCCAGGAACTGGATACCCCAGAGACCTAGGGGAGAGCCAACATCACTGAGATAGATAGATAGATAGATAGATAGATAGATAGATAGATAGATAGATAGATAGATCATTCCTAATGATATTCTGCTATACTCATAGATTGGTGCCTTATCCAGTTGTCATCAGAGAGGCTTCCTCTGACACAAGATGGAAGCAGATGCAAAGACTCTCAGCCAAACATTATGCAAAGAGGGAGTCTAAATTGGAGGTCTCCATGGGGTCCCTTCCCTAGGAGATCAAAACACTGTGGAAGGGGGTACGGTAGACTATAAGAGTCAGAGGTGATGGAAGACGCCAGGAGAACATAGCACACCAAATCTACTGAGCAGGGCTCACATGGGCTCACAGAGAGTACATGGGGTACGCACGGGCCTGTACCAGGTCCTCTGTGTATGTGTTGATAGCTCGTTGATTTGCGGGACTCCTAACAGTGAGAAGCTGTGAATCTCTGCTTTGCCTGCTCTCGGGATGCTTTCCCTCCTATTGGTTTGCCTTGCCAGCCTCAATATGAGAGCTTTTGCCTTGTCTTATTGTACCTTTTTTTTTTTTTTTTTTTGGTCCTATTTGACTGTCTTCTCTTGGAGGTATGCTCTTTTCTAAAGAGGAAACGGAGGGGGAGTGCATCTGGGCAGAGTGGATGTGGTGGGATAGCTGGGGAGAGCGGAGGGAGGATCGTCCTTGGGATGTATTGTATGAGGAAAGAATCTATCTTCAGTTTTTTTTTTTTAAAAAAAAAAGGGAAATAAAAATAGGAAAGGAGCCGGGCGGTGGTGGCGCACGCCTTTAATCCCAGCACTCGGGAGGCAGAGGCAGGCAGATCTCTGTGAGTTCGAGGCCGGGCTGGACCGACAGCCTCCAAAACAATACAGAGAAACCCTGTCTCATAAAAACCAAAAATAATAATAATAATAATAATAATAATAATAATAATAGGAAAGGACACAGGATGAGACAAAGGAGAAAAAACAAAGAGGAGGAACATATGAGATGTGGATAAATAAACTATTTAGAATGCTTGATAGTAAATTGGATGAAAAAAACATAACCAAGTCCTAAATTCTGAGTGATACGCAAGCAAAAGCAATGCTATCTTGAAATACATGTGCAACACTTAGCCATAGAAAATAAGAGATAACAGGAATTCTTTATGGAATGGATTGTTGGCTTTGCTGTGTTGAGGTGAGAAAGAAGTTCTCAGATCTCTCTCCCTCCGGTGGGTTCCATGTGGTAGAGACATGAGTGGGAGCTCTTGGTTTCTGCAGCCTCCGTGTGCTAACTGTTGAAATTCAAATAGTCCATTTTACATCTTGAATTGATATCCCTACTTCATTTCAACTTTTTGTATTCCTTTGCAATTCATTGAGAAGTTTGTATCCTCTCTGATTTCTTTGAACACACTTATAAACACGGACTTTCCCAAAGGGCTATTGGCAATAAAGCTCTTCTATAGGCGGGGTCATTGCCTTCAGTAGTGTAACCACCACTAGGGTGCTGCCCATGCTCCTGTGGCCATCTCCATACCCGTGCCCATGAGGGCAGCCCTAGCTAAACTTAGTGGGTCAGAAAGTTAATGCAAAAACAGAAAGACATGAGCAAAAGAGGGATTTGTTGGAAGGATGAAGGCTGGTGGAGGTAAAAAGGAGAAAGACAAGTGAGGAGATGAATGTTACAGATTATATTATATCCATGTATATAAGAATAAATTAACATTAAAATCAAAAACACACTCTAATAGTGGTCAATTTATATTATTTAAACATAAATGCTCAAAAGAATAGAGAGGATAGCCTTCCTTTTTATTTCTGATTTTATTTTTATGTGTATGACTATTTTGACCACAAACTCCAGTTCAGATCAATTTAAACTCATTCTTCAATCTCCCTTTGGCAAACATTATTTTTGATGAAGGACCTATTTTTGGTGAAGACATTTTTGCTTTCTGAGTTGAGTGGCCGGTACAGGATCACCTGAATTAGCTTTCCAATAGTATTATTTACTTTAACATGTATATCAGTGAGTTGGACTTTTTTATGTTGGTGCAACAGACTGAAAGAAAATAAAACTTCAGATCATACTTGTCTAAGTTTAACAGTCCTTGGTATCTTTGTATTTGAAGACCAAAACAGCATGTAATCTCTATGAAATGTGTACCTTGTTTGTTTTCATCAATATGTATTCAGTGTTTACAGTAGGTAGATAATAAATGCTTGTCAAAAAAAATAAACAAGTCTATTCTGAAGAATCTAAAATAAGTAACCAAAAAGACACATGGGCATGTGTTCACACACTTAGAAATACACATGTGGGATTTCTTCTTCTTCCTCCCTCGTGAGCCTCCCCACTGTGCCCAGGTACATGATTTCCTCATAACACCACTGGGGAAATATAAAGCAATATAGGTAGAATTAAATGCATGCACAGAGACAGAGGTACAGGGAAGGAATTAGGCACCTCCCAGCAAACACACTAGAAACCTATGGACTTTATTCAGAAAAGATTTGCGAGCTGTTAATATTCACTGACTTGAAAGATGTGTTTCATTTGGTTCAGAGTACCAAAGGATGTAAGTATCTGGAGCCACAAATAATAATTTTCATCCATAACTTCAATTTCAGACTGGGTAAAGAGATTCTTACGGCAGCATTTCCTCTAAGATGTTCCTCGTGGAGCCAGAAGCACCAGCAGGTACGTAGGAAAGCCTGCACACACAGCACCACTTCTGTGGTAGCTTCAGGGCTGATAGACTCTCAGCATGGGATCCTGTAATTCAGTTTTCTTTGTGGAGAAAAACATGCTGGGCTCTTCACTTTCCCAACACGGTCTTAGAACGTGTGTAGGGCAATATGTTCACACTGGTGTCTCCTGGGCATTATAGAGTCTTTGCCATAAAATTCACAAGAAAACCGGTGTTCAGATGTATTGATACTGGAAAATTGGCCATTAAATTCCTATGAAAACATAGCCTCAGAGGTGTTCTGTTTTGTGGAACTAAGATGGGCTGTTGTTCTGTCAGTGCTGTTAGTTAGTGACAAATGATTGGAAGCAAGCTGAGAAAGAAGTAACCTTGTAGGCTCTCTTTTTATTTAGATTTGATCACAAACTGGACCTGAAGACGTAATTTTTTTAAAAGAAGAGTCTCTACTCTTTTTTAAAAAAATCACTTTCCTGGACAAGTCGCTTAAATGTTCACCAGTGGTTAGGGCTAGTAGAGACATGGCTAGTTCCCTTCTGAGCTTTACAGGACAGGGTTCCTAGGTGCTTGTCTTCCTTTTCTCAATCCGGCTGCCCATTTACACCCCTGCAGCTGAGCACAAACACCAAAGAGGTGCGTGTAAACTGCTACTAAGTGCTGGTGCTTTTGAGATCATATCAACAGAATAAAAAAAAATACAACAGTACTTCAAATTTCTGTGAAGTTTATCGTTCTCTGAGTCCATAAACTAATTATAATTCCCCTACAGCACAAATAATGTCAACAAGATCTGGTGTATTATAAAGTCAAATCATTATAAGATAAGAGTTAAGACATAAGAAGTCTATTTCAAGGCCACACCATGACTTGGAATTCTATTTCTCTTTTTGGTGCCAAGAATTTCCTGGACTGTGAATAGGATCAGTTAATTGTCTCATACCACTATCTACTGTATAGAAAAGTCCAAAGGACCTGTTTTATTCCAAATTAAATTTATCGTGTGGCTTGCACTACACAGATTTATTTAATATATTGAATTAAACAGCTGAAGGAGTTGTGTGCACATGGGTATACAGACATAATGGTACTCTCACTTGTTTTGATAAAGCAAAGAAACTTTATTTTTCATGGCAGTGCTTATACCCAGAACTTATATATACTGACAAAATAGACATTGTTAAATAACTGAAGAAATAAATGAGTTGATAGAGTAGTACAACTTAAATTCAGTATGCATTTTTTTATTTTTATTGCAAGCCTAGTAACTGTATTTCCACACAAGAATGTCAGTATGTGGTCACATAAGTATAAAAATAATTATGAGGGGGCTGGAGAGATGCCTCTGCAGTTAAGAGCACTGGTTGTTCTTGCAAAGGGCCTGGATACAATTCCCATCACCCACATGGCAGTTCACAACTGTCTGTAACTTCAGTTCCAGGGAATCTGGCATCCTCACACAGACATGCAAACAAAAGCCCAGTGTACATTAAAAAATAAACAAATAAATCTTTAAAAAAGAAAAAAAAGAATGATTATGAGATTATATCTGAAATTATAGCTCCCTTAGGATTATTAATATATACCCTTCATAATTAGATTATATTGAACTAAGCCACTTGAATAAATGTACATTTTCATAAAAATCCTACAAGTTAGGGCTGAAGACATAGCTCAGTTAGTAGCGTGGTTAGCCTAAAATGCACAAAGCCCTGGGTTTGGTCTCCATCACTGCAGAAACCTGAGCATCCTCTAATCCCTATAATCCCTGCACTCTATTCAGGAAGTGGGGGAAGGAGGGTCACGGGCTCAAGGTCATCCATGTACACATAGCGAATTTGAGGTCAAGGTGGTCTACTTGAGACTCTATCTCTAAAAGTAATCATGAAAATAAAAGAATTGTTTTCATTCTAAAAATGCTGTCATTACTAAAATCCAAATTTAGCTTGGCAATAAAATGTCTGTCATTCTGAGTTTGCTCCAGGTTTGACCAGCATTAAGAAGCTGACCCCTTGCCCTCTGCAGTGGGCATAAAGATGGGATTCTGTGAGTATCCTACCAGTGGCTTATACGCAGTCAATTATTCTATTTTGAAGTCAAAATATTGGTCAATTACAAATATTGGGTTCAGGGGTCTGCACCAGATCCTCTGGGTATACATTACAGCTTTCAGTTTAGTATTTTCACGGGTGTCATTCCAGAGTTGTATGAATGAGGGGGTCGCTGATACTTGTGCCTTTTCTTGGGCTCTTTTACTTCTGTAGGTTTGCCTTGTCTAACTTCAATGTGATGGGTTTTGTTTTATCTTATTTATTTTGCTTTATGTTTGGTTGTTGTCGCTTAGAAGCCTGCTCTTTTCTAATGAGAGACAGGAAAAGGGTTGATCTGGGCAGGAGGGCAGGTGGGGAGGAATTGGGAGAAGCAGAGGGAGGGGAAGAGTAATCATGATCTGTGGATGAGAAAATAACGTATTTTCAATAAAAGGGGAGATGGAGAAAAATAAATAAAATATCGATGGTGGTTTACCCAGCAAACCTAGACCAATATCTTCCAGAAAACTGTCAACAAAATATTCAGCCGTGTAGTCTGATATTGACTACTGATTCAACCAATAGCAGAAAGAGCTTTCCAGTCTTGGTACATCCTAAGATAATCCTTCTGCTCATTATTCCAATTAATTATACTTTAATTTAAATAATAATATATAAATCAAGATTGTGAAGGAACAATTTACACAGTATAGAGTTTAATTCATGCCAGAAATGAAGGAAGTTGTTTATATACTAGAACATCTGACTTGCCCAGCAACAAGATACCTTAAAAGTCAAGTCATACTATTGAGTAACATAACTTAGGTAATGGGAGATGCAGGTGAAATCATGACCTACAGAAGAAATGTTGTGTAGGGAATAAATGCCTGTTTGTAATTAATTTTGTACTTTACCATGATCATCATAGGAGACATAACTGACTTATATAGATACAGAAAAGATAAAATTTGACCTGGGGAGTGCCAGGATCATGCATAGAAGTCATAAAAGACATAAAGTTTGCTCAATATTTTTTAAAAAGTGTTTTAAGAAAACAAACACATGGAGAGCTGGTTCAGTGATTAACAGCACTGATTGCTCTTCCAGAGAACCTGGGTTCAAATCCCAGCACCCATATGGCAGCTCACAGCTGTCTGACTCCAGTTCCAGGGGACCAACACCCTTACACAGACATACATGCAGGCAAAATACCAGTGCACATGGGATAAAAATAAAGTAAAAAAAGAATTATAAAAAACTAATTAGGAAGAAAACCAGCACTCAAAGGGGGCATTGGGTTGTTAAGCGAATCCAGATGCTACCAGAGAGGGTGTGGCCACAAAGAAACTAGGCAGGTTGTCCCCAAAACATTGTTCAGATGACTGGATACTGTGCAGCAGCCTAAGAATGGAAATACAACAGGGCTCAAGCCTACTCCACAGTTTCGTTCTTATCTGTCTTTATTGGATGTCTATATAGAGAGCTGACTACAAAGGCAATTCAGCAATAATATTCCTTCAGATTTGTACGTAATTGTGCTTCAAAACGAAAAATATGTGTCCAAAGTTCCTACCAAGGACAATGAGATTTACCCTAACAGATGACCAAAGTCCAAATGGGCTGGTGTGTGTAAAAATTACTGTTTGTGCACATACCCTTAGGCTTCCCCTTTCAATCTCTCTGGACATCATTTTTCTTCTTTGTAAGCAAGAAAAATAAAGAGTTGCTCCTGCTGATCAAAGGGTCATCAGGAGGAAACAAGGAAGCGATGAAAAGTGCTTATTAGTACATTTTCTGGCAATGCGTCTGAGAAGCCTGAAAATACTCATTATCACTCACTTCTTGTTTGTTTCTGTTTTTCTAACAGTGTCGGGATCCCAGAACAATACAATACATCTGGTGACTGAGTTTATCCTCCTGGGTTTCGGTAACCAGGGGGATACACGAGGTTTCTTCTTCTCCTCGATTCTGATTCTCTACCTCCTGACCTTGCTGGGGAATGGAGCTATTGTCTGTGCTGTGAAATGGGATCAGAGGCTCCACACACCCATGTACATCTTCCTGGGAAACTTTGCCTTTTTAGAGATATGGTATGTTTCTTCCACCATCCCAAATATGCTGGTCAACATTCTCTCTGAGAGTAAGGCCATCTCCTTCTCTGCCTGTTTCCTCCAATTCTATTTCTTTTTTTCACTCGGTACCACAGAGTGTTTCTTCTTATCGGTCATGGCTTATGATCGATACCTGGCTATCTGCCGGCCATTGCACTACCCCTCCATCATGACTAGGAAGTTCTGTGTAACCCTCATCTGTGTCTGCTGGGTGAGCGGATTCCTCTGCTATCCAGTGCCGATCATCCTCATCTCCCGACTTCCTTTCTGTGGACCTAACACCATTGACCACATTGTGTGTGACCCAGGACCGCTGTTTGCACTGGCCTGTGTCTCCGCTCCTTCCACAGAGCTTCTGTGTTATACCTTCAATTCGATGATCATCTTTGGGCCCTTCCTCTCCATCCTGGGATCCTACACTCTAGTGCTCAGAGCCGTGCTTCGTGTTCCTTCTGGTGCTGGTCGAACTAAAGCTTTCTCCACGTGTGGATCCCACCTAGTGGTGGTGTCGCTATTCTACGGGACCCTTATGGTAATGTACGTGAGCCCAACGTCAGGGAACCCAGCGGGTATGCAGAAGATTGTCACTCTGATTTACTCAGCCTTGACCCCCCTCTTAAATCCCCTCATCTATAGTCTCCGAAACAAAGACATGAAAAACGCCCTAAAGAAAGTCCTGGGACTAACAACTATCCAAAACTGAGACAGTTTTGAAGAAGCCATGGGTCGCCTCTTTATATTAACATGTTTAAAAATTATTTTATTATACTGATTATTGGGATCTACTGTGACATTGCCACAGTCTCCTCTGAATTCCTCATAATCATACTCCTTTCATCTTTGCCTTATACCCCACCCATTTCCAAAGTTTTAATAATTCTTTGGGGATAGCACTTTAGCTTAGTTTAGTTTCCACGTAAATAAATGAGCTTGGTTTTCTGTGCTTGGCTTATTTATCTTAAGGTGATAGTCCCCAGTTTTGTCAATTTGTTGCAAGTCATAGGACTTCATTCTTCTTCAAGGAAAAAATGTATTTGTATAAGTCTTTTTCTGTCCATCCATTGGCACTGGCAGGCACCTTGGATGATTCTGTACCTTAACTGTCATAGATAGTACACTGGTATCTCTTTTGTACATTGGCTTTAATTCCTTTGGATGTTTATCTGGTAGTGATGTAGCTTGATCATATAGAAGTTCTAGTTTTTGAAGAATCTCCATATTGTTTTCTGTACTGACTATACTACTGTATTGCAAACGGGTCACTTGTAACTTATGTGTAGTAGCAATAAAGAATTGCTTCTTGTAAGTGCATGCTAACCCACATTGAAACAGAGGCAGAGGCTCATATTTCACAGTTCCTTAAACAGTTCTGGTTCAGCTCACTGATGACAAATACTTAATAATAAAGCTTTGTAAGTGTGTGTGGCCTTGCTGATGTTAACATATACACAAACAATATGTGTGTTTATGTCTATTTTCCTCCTCTGTGATACATATTCGAACCTTAGCTGGTGGAAGGAATCAGTTGCATGCTTACCTGGAGTTTTTTTTTTTTTGGTTTTTTTTTTTTTTTTTTGGTTTTACGAGACAGGGTTTCTCTGTATTGTTTTGGAAGCTGTCAGTCCAGCCTGGCCTCGAACTCACAGAGATCCACCTGCCTCTGCCTCCCGAGTGCTGGGATTAAAGGCGTGCGCTACCACCGCCCAGCTACCTGGAGCTTTTTACTGTAATCTTTCATAGTCAGAAAATAAATTTTCTTAGATGAGTATAAGCACCACATGTGTATACACACATGCAGCACTACATATATGTGTGCGTATTATGTATACTCATATATATACGTGTGTGTGTGTGTGTGTGTGTGTGTGTGTCATACTTTGAGGCTGCCTTTCTCACCAAGGTCATGAGATGGTCACACCTCTCTTCTTTGTACCTCCCTCTCTTAGAGATAAAATAAAGGCTTTTCTTCCTACCACAGCTCAGGAGATAGCACCATTCCTCAGTTCTCCTGCCGATCGCCACAGAAACCTTGCACCTCATGATCGGTCTTCCCATTTTATCTCAACACGTTTGCTTCCAATCGGAGTGGTCCCATGATTTACCATCTTGTTTTATCCTATGTCTATGGGTGTTTTGCCTGCATATATCTATACTGAGGGCCTGATGTCCAAGGAGGAGAGAAGAAGGCATCGGATACCATGAAACTGGAGTTGCAGAGGATTATGAGCTGCCATGTGGATGCTGGAAACCAAACCCAAGTTTCCACCAAAGCGTGTCTAGCACGTGAACACAGTGTACGACTTCAGAGTGTGGGCACGTGTGCTAAGAACTGAAATGTCTGTCCTCAATCAGTAAAACCTCCGTTATGAAAGTTTGGAAGTATTACACTTGTTTTATTTCCTGTTACTTGCTCTGTTGGAGTTGTCAAATCAACATAGGGAGGAAATATTACAATTTGCAAGTTTTAGTATAAAACTTGGAATTAAAAGATTATCCTCAAATGACCATGCCCTCTGAACACTGCTGTCAAGCATGTTTTGATGGGAACACCAGGCATCTACCATCCCCTCCAGCCCCCCACCCTATCCCCACTTCCTTCCACATAGGGGATATCCAGAGTCTGTCATTTCACTCAGGGCAGAGTCCAGGCACTCCCCGTAGGGTCCAGGCTGAGAGAGCATCCCTCTTTGTGTTATGGGCACACAATGACTGTTTGTATTCGAGGGATAAACACTAATCCACTGCTCAGGGCCCCATAGGTTGCCCACGCCTCCTCACTGACTCTCACATTCGGGGGGTCTGGATCAGTCCCATGCTGGCCTCCCCGCTGTCGGTCTGGGGTCCAAGAGCTCCCCCCTGTTCAGATCAGCTGTCTCTGCTGGTTTTGCCAGCTGAGGCCCATCTTTTTGTGCTCCCAATTTTACTGTAACTAAGTTCTGCCCTCTGATTTCAGGTAAACGACTTCAGCTGATGACCTTCCTGTTTTATCGTAAGTTTTGGGTACAAAATTGAAACTTGTTCTTGACCTAATTTTCTTTGAACACTTCTAACTGAGGCTTTTCACTGTGGTTTGCAGAGGCTTCTCTCTGAGTAGGTCATGATGCTCAGTTCCATTTACTCAGAATTTTCTGCCACATGCAGTACATACCCAAAATTTCCATCTTCCACAGCGCATTATCACAACTGTTAGGAACATGAACTGCCATGACCAAAGACGTTACAGTTCTGACAGGGCAAGGACCACAACACCGAGTGCTTTTGTAGGAAATTGTTCTACTAGAAATACTAGAC
Source organism: Mesocricetus auratus (assembly GCF_017639785.1). Taxonomy (NCBI): domain Eukaryota; kingdom Metazoa; phylum Chordata; class Mammalia; order Rodentia; family Cricetidae; genus Mesocricetus; species Mesocricetus auratus. Next base: position 457,969 of record NW_024429225.1, on the reverse strand, counting down.
GAGATATATATCCCAGACACAAACGTACCACTGAGACTCCAAACTGTTGTCTAAAGCGTGCTTCCTATTGTAGGATATAAAACTTGCCCCTCAACAGAACGTTGTGGTGACCCCTGAGACAGTCACAGCCTCTCCTGGTTGAGTATTCTGCTGTTTTCTAGTTTACCAAAGAAAAAGAAAAAGAAAAGAAAAAATAAACAACCAGCAAATGCATTACCCCTTAAAAGAAACTCATATACACTTAAAAGGAGGGGGGATGAGGAGGGATTCCCTCATCTTTAAAGAATGTTTCTAGAGCTATTGAAAACTTGTATTAACAAAAGAGTTGGTATAAACACTCCTCTGGATTGTATGCGAAGGGAGGCAGGGACCACTGACAGACACGGCGCATGGTTAGTCGGACTTGGCTCCTTTCTCTTCTGCTTCAGAGGCTGGACTCTGGTTTTCCGGTCTCTCCATTTTCTGCAGGCGCGTCTGTCGTTCGCTGCTCAGCCCTTCAGCCTGCTGGCCTTTGCTCCTCCCTTCCTTTGGTTTGCACTTTTTTGTCTGATGATTTATCCCTCTCCCGCGACCTTTTTCGGCTTCGTGTCCACCCCGGAAGGGATGGGCTTGGTTGACAGCCTCGCAGGGCAGTACTTGGGGCTCCACCTTTGACAGCCACTCAATCAGTGCTGACCTTCTGCTTGGGTATTGCGGCACAGGTGCAGGGTGGGAGGCGCCTGAGATGCTGAACCTGTCCCGCCGCCGCTCTGTCCGGCTGCCGCAGCACAAGCTACTGCTACAAAGTATGCTGCTAACCCACCAGATCGAGCCTTGCCTTTCAGAGTGAAACAGGCTCTTCAGAACGACATTAAGGGTCAGTGAGTGGCTCAGGGGGTAAAGGCTCCTGCTGCTAAGCCTGACAACCTGAGTCTGATCCCTGGGATTCATGTGGTGAAAGGAGAGGACCAGCTCCCACAAATGCCATCTGGCTTCTACAAACACAACATGACCCATGGATGGATGGAAGGAGGGAGGGAGGGAAGGAGGGAGGGAGGGAGAGAGAGAGAGAGAGAGAGAGAGAGAGAGAGAGAGAGAGAGAGAGAGAGAGAGAGAGAGAACCAAAAAAGTTTAAACAAGTTTATTTTTTAAAAAAAGAAGAATGTTAGTGGTCTCCATCTGTATAGTGACGTCTCCCTGATAAAGGGCAAAGGCTACACTTAACTGAGGATATAAGAACAGATATTCAGAATGTAGTCAGGGATTATAATTACTTAGGAAAGTGGTAGTTGCAGGTTCTCCTCTAAGATCCATGATTTCACTAGCCCTGGGTAGTTGGCTAGGTTTCCAATACCAGCTATGATTATCCCTCTTGTTGGGAAGGTCTGAAGTTCAATTAGAGAGCTCCTGGTTACCAACAAGGTGTGTGTGCCCCTACTGCACCCTTAGGGTTATTGTGCCACCAGGATTGTTATGGTTCATAGGCATCGGAGGGGGGGGCTGTTGGTTGTTTTCTTCTTTTGGAAGCTTCTGGTAACATAGAAATAAATACAAGCACCTAACAGATGCCGAGAGTGGAAGAAACAGCGTCCCCCCAATGCCTTATATAAATGGTCATTCCTAAAATCAAACATAAATGTAAATTATATAGACTGATCAGATTGTATTTATATACTTAGGAGTGCGTGTGCATGTGTGTAACAGCAATTAATGAAAAACTGACCCAGGAATTTGAGAAAGGGCAAGGAGGTATATATGGATAGACTTGAAGGGAGGGAAAGGAAGAAGCAAATGGTATAATTTTAAAATTAAAAGGATCAACGTTTTAAAATATAATAAAGAAATGTTTAAAAGAAAGGTGATTTAATTGGACATGATATGTATTTCATGACAAGCCTAAGGAGGCCATGGGCTCTATGACACACTATCTTTAATAATCCCCGTAGATCAATTTATCAAAAGCATTAATGAAACTACATGACGAGAAACAAAGAGGTCCCCATGGACAGCGTGAAAAAAATAATAAGTTCACTTGAACAGAGTTGAGAAATCTCAACAGCTGACAACAAGGGGCATAAATTGGAGCCAACACATAATCTTTACACAGCGAGAAACAGAACACTCCAATGTTGTAGTCAGAGGAAGCAAAATCGGTAGTGTATGAAGTGCTTATGCACAGCCTCCATAGTTGACCCGGGAAAGGAGAGAAACTTTGTGGATGACCGCATGCCTGGTGGGCATTAATGCTTTTGTGCATGATAGGTGAGCCTGCTTGCTGATGCGTCTGTCCATTCAATATGCTCCAAAGGCTGTCACTCTGTCTCTCTGCTCAAAGCTAAAGGAAAAAAATTATTCAGAATGATGAGATCGTTGTGGAATTTGCCCGCCCCAAAGCCAATGTGCTAAACAGTAAAAAAAGCTGTTCCCAGGGTCTTCTTCCTCGTAAGAAGGTGGTTAGGGAAGCAGGGAAGATAGGCCTTTTATTACGTGTGCATAATAGTGAGAGAATAGCTCTGCCCACCGAAAGGGAAACCAATAGCAGTCAGTTCTTGATGCTACCGCTTTCCTTTCTCAGTTCTCCTCTCCTCTGTCGCCCTGCTCAACAAGAAAGGCTCTGGGTATGGTGGTGCAAGCTTCTAATCATAGCTCCGGAAGAGGAACAAAGGGTTCTTGAGTTTGAGGTCAGTCTCACCTATATAGAGAGGCCATAGAAATAGAGACCATTTTCTTTTTTCTTTCTCAAGATATGTTTTTATTTAAATTGGAAATGTGAATGTTTCACATGAGACCATTTTCTTGAGGGGAGAAGCAAAAAGAGGAAGAAAATGGGGATGAGGAGAAGAACGAGAAGGTGCTTGTGGCTGTAAGATCAAACCAGTGTTGACGAAGACTGAGAATTCACGTAGAACGTAATGACAAGCTTGTAAGGCAGAGCCACCGATATGCGTGCGGCTCTGACTTATGTATTTTGATTTGGAATCAAAATCTGTGACCCTGAGTTCAGAGCCATTGTTCCGCTGCTCCCTTCCAGGTAAAGGGACTACTTGGAATTCTGTTGATGAGAGGTTTTTCACATGGAAAGGTGCAGAGTGGGCAGTGTTTCTGTAGTGGGGAACCATTCTTTCTTTTTTTTTTTTTTTTTTTTTTTTTTTTTGGTTTTACGAGACAGGGTTTCTCTGTATTGTTTCGGAGGCTGTCAGTCCAGCCTGGCCTCGAACGCACAGAGATCCGCCTGCCTCTGCCTCCCGAGTGCTGGGATTAAAGGCGTGCGCCACCACCGCCCGGCGGGAACCATTCTTTCTTGATATCTTACCAAAATGAGCATCAACGCAGGTTGGTTGTGTTCTTAATAATTATCCTAGTTTCTAAAACTTAAAATTTCTTCATGCCCATCTTTCTCTTTTTCTCTTCAGGGCTTCTTGCCCAGAAAAAGGGAAGTTATGTTGCTCACTTGGGGCCATTCATTTGGGCTGTTACTAATCTGTTGCTCCTGTGGCAGCTACACAAGTTTATTTACCTCATCTAATACCATTTCTTCAATAGCTTTATTCTATTTTAGTATGTTCAGTGGGGACTGCAAATGCCATATTACCATTTCTATTAAAATGTATGATTCAAACTCTGCTCTTATTACTCAAAAAGTTAAAAGTATTTCCTTAAGCCAGGCATGAAGCTCATGACTGTACCTACCACTCAGAAAGCAAAGGAAGACTGAGGGTTCAAAACACTGCCCAGGGTGTTACACAGCAAGTTTCAGGCCAGCCAGTACTGTTCACACTAAAACCTTAGCTTTAAAAAGTAATTTTAAAAAAATTCTGTTTATCCGCCAGACTGCCATCATGTTCTATCTCTGTGTTTCGATTATTTTTCTTTCTTTTTTCAGATTTTTTTCTCAATACATGTTTTTATTTAAATTAGAAACATGCTTGCTTCACATGTCAATCCCAGCTCCCTCTCCCCCCAGCCCCCAGCCCAATCCCCACACCATTCCCCAGGGAGGGTGAGGCCCTCCTTGGGGGGAACTCCGGGGTCTGTCATTTCATCCAGGGCAGGACTTAGACCCTTCCCCATGTGTCCAGGCTGAGTGAGCATCCCTCCATGTGGAATGGGCTCCCAAAGTTCATTCGTACACCATGGTGAACACTGATCTACTACCCAAGGCCCCACAGATTGCTGAGGCCTCCTCACTGACATTACATTCATGGAGTCTGGATCAGTCCCCTGTTGGCCTCTCAGCCATCAGTCTGGGGTTCGAGAGCTCCCCCTTGTCAGGTCAGCTGTCTTTGTGAATTTCACCAGCACGGTCTTGACGCCTTTGCTCCTCACTCCTCCACCTGTTTTCACTTTGTACAGTGCAGGTTATGATGTCCAGGGTCTCATACCTGCTAGGCATTTGCTACCTCCATCCCGAGCTTGAGCCTCAACATTACTTTTCATCGGAAACAAAGACAAAAGAGGAAGAAAACTAAAAGGATCCAGAGGAAGGGTGAACTGAGATGGGGAAGAGAAAAATCATAGAAGTATAGTAACCTGTGTGTTCTGTACAATTAGTGTATTCTTATAAAAAGAGGGCAAACGTATCTTTGGTCACTATGTTCTGAAGAAAAGGGCACATTTTGGAATGTGAGTAAACTTTATTTAGAAACAACTATTTTTATTTTGGTGCCCCATTTTTTAATATTGGAGGTATTTTAAATGATCTAAGGTAGTCTCTGAATAACAAACTTTAAGGAAAATTTCGGGAACTAATAAGAAGTGCTATAGGGAAAAATCTCGTAAATATCCCCATATACTCTCATACATTATGTCCATTTTTAATATAACATTTTTGGGGTTTTTATAAATTTTTACTTAAATTAGAAACTTTATTATTTTATATATCAATTCCATCCTCCCATGCCCTCCACTGACCCCCCCACCACACCCCCATCCACTCCCCAGGGAGGGTGAGAAATAACACTTTCAGATGTGTAAGAAGCATGATAGATTGACATGTGAAAGCAGAGTAAATAATAGTGGCTTTTTATTGCTAAAAATAAATAATTGCTTATAAAATCATAAATTAGCTATCACAATACACAATTCCTAAATAGGAATAAGCAAACTGCATAAAAATTATTTATGTTTATTGACTTTCTTCTCCTGTTACTATTTAACATGGTCAAAAATAAATTCTCCTAATGGAAAGAGCTCCAAAGATAATCTGAATTAATGTCAAATTATAAACCATCCAAATTTATACAACCTCTATTGAAAATAATGGCATACATGTCCTCACATTTTGAGGGGATGGCACTTTGGTTGCCTCTGAACAACTTTCACTGAAAACCAAGCCAGCATAAATCAAATCATTTTTATCATTATTTAAATATTCTTTTTATAATACTATATTCTGTTTTGTTTTTTATTTATTTTACTAGTAAGTGAAAGCAATTTTTGGGGTTTTGCTTGTTTGTTTGTTTGTTTGCTTGTTTGTTTGGGTTTTTATTTAAATTAGGAACAAGATTGCTTCACATGTCAATCCCAGCTCCTTCTCCCTTCCCTCCCCCCCAACCCTGTAACCCCCCACCCAATCCCCACTCCCCTCCCTAGGGAGGGTGAAGCCCTTCATGGGGGATCTCCAAAGTATGTGTTATCATCCAGGTCAGAGCCTAGGCCCTCCCCAGTGTGTCCAGGCTGAGAGAGCATCCCTCCATGTGGAATGGGCTCCCAAAGTCCATTCGCATGCCAGAGATAAATACTGATCTACTACCTGAGACCCCATAAATTACCAAGGCCCCCTCACCGACACCCAGATTTAGGGGGTCTGAATCAGTCCCATGCTAGTCTCTCAGCCATCAGTCTGGGGTCCATGAGTTCCCCTCATTCAAGGTCAGTTGTTTCTGTTGGTTTCTCCAGCCCAGTCTTGACCCCTTTGCTCAACACATCTCCCTCTCTGCAACTGGGATCCAGGAGTTCAGTTCAGCATTTATATTTAAATATTCTTATTTTGTTTGTTTATAACTGTTTTTCTGGTGCCGGGGATCAAACCCAGGGCCTTTTGCTAAGAAAGTGATATATAGCTAAACTAGCAAAGATGAAATTTTGTTGATTTTTCTCTACTTCCACAGAAAACTCACAAAACTTAGAATTCATTTTTGTAGCCCACTCAGGAATAGGATAGGATTTGTTCAAGACTTATTTTTTCCAATACATTTCATCTACTAGGGACAAGCCCTGGTCCTACTGCCAGGGGCCCTTTTTGGAGCCCATTACCTATGGTGGGATACCTTGCTCAGACTTACTGTGGGGGGGGGGGGGATGACACATGACACTTGATCCTGCCTCAACTTGGTATCCCAGACTTTGGTGACTCCCCAAGGGAGGCCTTATCTCCTCTGAGGAATATATGGGGGGGTGTGATGAGGGAAAGGAGGGAGGAGGGAGAAGGGGAGGGAAGGAGACCTGGGGTTGGAATGTAAAAATTTTAAAACATTTTAAAAATCCAATGCAATTGCCTGCGTGAGTCAGACTCTTGGCCCCAAGAAAGGCTTCAAGATGTTTCAGCAGCAAAGTAGATCACCATTTCCTGTCTTCTCCCCACAGTCTGGTGATCATGAATAAGACACAGGTATCCACAGTGACGTATTTTGTCTTACTGGGCTTCCCCCGGGCCCTGGAAGATCCAAATCACACTTTTCTCACTGATTCTGCTGGTCTACTCGATGACTTTAACTGGGAACATGGCCATCATTTGTGCAGTGAGATGGAACCACCAACTCCATACCCCTATGTATATGTTCCTGGCCAACTTCTCCTTCCTAGAAATCTGGTACGTGACCTGCACAGTCCCCAACATGCTGGTCCACTTTCTTTCCGAATCTAAGATTATTTCCTTCCCTGGCTGCTTTACTCAGTTCTACTTCTTCTTCTCCCTGGGCATAACCGAGTGTTTCTTCCTCTGCGCCATGGCGTACAATCGGTACCTAGCCATCTGCTTCCCATTGCATTATCCTTCCATCATGACCAGGCAATTCTGTGTCACTCTGGTTTCCCTCTGCTGGATCATTGGTTTCTCTGGACATTTGATACCCATTTTTTTCATTTCTCAGCTGTCTTTCTGTGGTCCCAACATCATTGATCATTTTTTGTGTGATGTGGACCCACTAATGGCTCTGTCCTGTACTCCTACAGCCACCATAAGGCGTGTCTTCTACTCCGGCAGCACTCTTATCATTGTCCTCACTAGTTTGTACATCCTTGGATCCTATACCCTGGTGCTCAGAGCCGTCCTGAGGGTCCCTTCTTCTGAGGGACGGCAAAAGGCCTTCTCGACCTGTGGATCCCACCTGCTGGTAGTGTCTCTGTTCTATGGAACCATAATGGTGATGTATGTGATTCCCACTTCTGGCAACTCAGCTGCGATGCATAAAATTATCACGCTGATATACTCTGTGGTGACACCAGCTTTAAATCCTTTCATCTATAGCCTCCGTAACAAGGACATGAAATACGCACTCCAACATGTCTTCTTTGGAAAGAGGATTAGGGGAAACTCATAAATAGGGTTTCTATACACAACTCTAGGGAACCCAATGCTTCCAAGGGAACCTTCATACGTGTGATATCTACTCACACAGACAAACACACATATGCATAAGTAAAAATAAAAATGAAACTTGTTCCGTTAGTCTGGACAGGGCACACCTTTAATCTCAGTTCTTGGGAGTCAGAGGTAGGTAGATCTCTGTGAGTTCGAGGCCAGCTGGGACTAGAAAGTGAAACCCTGTCTCAAAAGAACAACAGAAAATGTCAAGGCTGGACAGATAGTCCACCAGGTGCAGAGTGGAGCCATCCTGACTCTAAAAGACAAATCTACTCGTGCTACAAAAGATGGAGTCCTAGAAGTGACTCGAGCACTTTGGAGGAGACCAGAAGATCATGAGTGAATCCCAGATACTGGCCATTGAGTTGCCTACACTGTTGGAGTTTATTTTGCTTTGTTCAGATTGCGGCTGTGCCGTGGTTCTTCCTACTTGAAGTGAGAAAGTGTTCACTTATTTTTTTTTAATTTATGGGAGCACACAGTTGAGAATCTGAATTTTTAAGGAGATTGTAGATTTTAAAAGAGACATTGGATTTTTTTAAGAGACTGAATTTTAAAGTGTTTGAATTTGTAAAGACTGTGGGACTTTTTAAAGTTTGTAAAATGTTTTGTATGGTGATATTGATGCTAACTGTGTTCTTGTGGATGAACAAGAGAAGAAAGGTTACAGCTTAATGGTGACGTTTGTTTGTCAAGTTAACAAGAGGCCCGTTGAACCACCAGCTTTATGCCAACTTGACACACGCTAGAGTCGTCTGAAAGGAGGGAACCTCAGTTGAGAAAATGCCTGTAAAAGATCCAGCTGCAGGTCATTTTCATAATTAGTAACTGATGAGGGATAGCCCAGCCCACTGGGGGTGGTTCTATCCCTGGGCTGGCGGTCCTGGGTTCTATAAGAAGCCAGCTGAGCATGCCAGTGAGGTCAGCCCTCTATGGCCTCTGCATCAGATCCTGCCTCCAGGTTCCTGCCCTGTTTGAGTGCCTGTCCTGACTTCCTTCGGTGATGAACAGTGATGTGGAGGTATGAGCCAAACAATAGCCTTTCCTCCCCAAGTTGCTTTTGGTCATGGTGTTTCATTGCAGCACAGTAACCTTAGCTAAGACAAACATCATTCTTGGATTTGTTTAATTGTGTAGCTTGGTCTCTTAGTGAGGCTTCCAACAGGGAGAACAGGACCTCTCCCTGGTGCTTAGCTGGCTTTTGGTAACGGGTTCCCCATGCTAGATTACCTGGTCCCACCTCAATGTAAAGGGAGGAGCTCATTCCTGCCTCAACTTGATGTGCCATCTTTGTGCAAGCCCATGGTAGCCCGTCCCTTTCTGAATGGAGATGGAGGAGGAGGGGATGGGGGTAGATGGGAAAACAGAGGGAAAGGAAGGGAAGGAGGGAGGGGAAGCTGATTGATATGTAAAATAAATGGAAAAACTGTTGTTTAAATAAATTCTTTTTTAAAAGATTGTGAATAAGTCGGGCAGTGGTGGTGCACTCCTTCAATCCCAGCAGTCGGGAGGCAGGAGGCAGACAGATCTCTGTGAGCTTGAGGCCAGCATCTTGCAGGAATTCCAGGACCTCGAGTTTTGGAACAGCCAGAGCTGTTACACAGAGAAACCCTGTCTCCAAAAGAAAAAAAAAGGAAGAAAATAAAAGATTGTGACTATAATTTCACTTGTATTAGTTCATCATCCTAACCAACAGTGAAAGATGCTAAATGCATGATTCCTTAGCGAAACAACACAGCCAAAGAGCCAGTGTGTTGGTTTGCATGAGACTGTCCCCACTAATGCAACCACTCATGTGGTTTAACTTTGTTCTCCATAGTTTGAGGGACAGCCATACTGTCCATGGCTCAGGGGGAGCAGGGGGTGGGGGGAAGGGAGACAAACTGGCTCTAGGAACAAAGCAAGAAAGAGCCTGCCACATTTCCACAACATGTAAAGTACCCGTATTGACCTAGTTACACCCTGTGAAAAGTCACTCATTTTGACCATCTTGAAAGGGATTCTACCCAGAAGTATTACTTAGAGATGTAATGCAGTCCCAAAAGAAAGTCTATGCAAAGGTCACCAGAGAAGAGCAATGAAAGAAATAATTAGCAGCCAGCCAGTAAAGCATTGTCCCTGCCTGAGGAACCCACCTCAATTGTGTGTTTTAAGAAAAAAAATCAACATGCAGACACTGTACACTTACAAGGCAACAGCACCTGATTATATCAGTTACGTCACTATTCTAGTCTAGAAAACACCTTTCTGCCCCCTCTTTCCCACCTCCATCCTAGAGTGACCAGGAGCAGCATAATAAGGCAGGGGGGAAATAATTAAGTCAAAGGGAAAGTAGATCTTAAACCAGATCCACTCATCAGGATAATTTGGGTCTAAAAATGAAAGGTCTGGCTTTAGATGGTATTGAACTTTCTAATTTCCAGATAAGGAAACTGTGTATTAACAGTAAACAAATCCACTAACATTACTGTCAGCTAACTAAACTCTGGGATGAACTTACTGAGAAGTAAATTCATTCATTCATCATTCATACACAACCTTGCAACAGATAAATCTGAACCTGTCTGCAATTTGACCAAAGAGGCAAAAATATTAAAGCAAATCGCTCGTAACAATAAAATGTACATGCTGATATTAATAACAATGGAAATTCTTTGACCTGTGTTATTTTCCCCTAAATACTGAATAACTTATATAAATAATGATTAAATAAATCTTCGCGTGGTTATATTTAATTATATATTACATGCCTACATTTATGACATGGAATTCAGCCTCAAATATAGCATTGCTGCTTGTGTAAGAGAACCAATAAAATGAGGTGAAAAGAAAAAAAACAATAAACAAATCCATAAAAGCTATCATATTGGCCAAGATATTAACCACAGGTAGAGGTAAATATAACATTCAAAGGGTTTTTATAGATGTGTTAGGCACCTGAGGCAGACAGAAGAGAGCTGTCTCTGAGGTCAGAAGGGTGAGAGAGATACCCCTGCCTGCCACCAGCACAATACTTGGGAGAGCAGGCCCTGTACCTACATGGGTAGCACGATAGAGCCAACCCCACTGGCAGAGTGTGGACAAGCCAGCCCCAATGTTGAGAGCATGGAAGAGCTTTCCCCATTACTCACCCGTCATGTGGCAGCATCAGCAGAGAGAGATGCCCGGCCCCTGCCCATCAATGCCTAAGGCGGGTGGGAGAGTAGACTCTTGCAGCTTTTAATATTCTTTCTTTGCTTTGTACATTTAGTGTTTTGATTATAATGTGTCATAGGGAATGTTTTTTCTGGTCCAGCCTATTTGGTTGGTGTTCTGGATGCCTCTTGTACCGTGATAATCACCTCCTTAATTAGGTTAAGAACATCTTCTGATTTTGCTGAAAATATTTTCTGTGACTTTGACCAGCGTTTCTCTCCTTCCTCTATTCCTATTATTTATTTTTTATTATTATTTATTTTAAATTTAAATTAGAAACAAGGTTGCTTCACATGTCAATTCCAGGTCCCTCTCCGTTTCCCTCCGCTCCTCCCGTGCCCTCCCCCCAGCCCTCCCCAATATCCCCTCATTTCCCCATGGAGGGTGAGGCCCTCCATGGGGGTGTCCATAGTCTGTCATTTCATACAGGGCAGGACCTAGACTCTCACCCAAGAGTTCAGGGTAAGAGTGCATCTCACATTGTTGGATGGGAGTCCAAAGTCCATTTGTAAACCTGGGATAAATACTGATCTACTACCCAAGGCCCAATAGATTACCTAGGCCTCCTCACTGACACCCACATTCAGGGGGTCTTGATCAGTCCCATGCTGGATTCCCAGGCATCAGTCTGGGATTCAAGAGTTAACCCTTGTCAGGTCAGCTGTTTCTGGGGGTTAAACCAGCCCAGTCTTAATCCCTTTGGTCATCAGTCCTCCCTCTCTGTCACTGGCTTTCTTGAGTTCAGCTCAGTGTTTAGCCGTGGGAGTCTGCCTCTTCTTCCATCAGCCACTGAATGAAGGTTCTGTTTCCCAGACTCTCTGGCCATGGGATTGTAGGCTGGCACTCCCCAGTATTCCTATTATTTCTAAGTTTGGTCTTTTCATACTGTCTCAGATTTCCTGGATGTTTAATGCCTGAATCTTTCCAGATTTGCCATTTTCTTTGATTGAGGTATCCATTTCATTCTACTTTGTCTTCAGTACCTAGATTCTCTCTTCCATCTCTTCTACTCTGTCTTCAGTACCTAGATTCTCTCTTCCATCTCTTCTACTCTGTCTTCAGTACCTAGATTCTCTCTTCCATCTCTTGTACTCTGTCTTCAGTACCTAGATTCTCTCTTCCATCTCTTGTACTCTGTCTTCAGTACCTAGATTCTCTCTTCCATCTCTTCTACTCTGTCTTCAGTACCTAGATTCTCTCTTCCATCTCTTGTACTCTGTCTTCAGTACCTAGATGCTCTCTTCCATCTCTTGTACTCTGTCTTCAGTACCTAGATGCTCTCTTCCATCTCTTGTACTCTGTCTTCAGTACCTAGATTCTCTCTTCCATCTCTTCTACTCTGTCTTCAGTACCTAGATTCTCTCTTCCATCTCTTGTACTCTGTCTTCAGTACCTAGATGCTCTCTTCCATCTCTTGTACTCTGTCTTCAGTACCTAGATTCTCTCTTCCATCTCTTGTACTCTGTTGGTGAGAATTACCTCTGAAGCTTTTGTTTGACTTTCTCAACTTTTCATTTACAGTTTTATTTTAGTTTAGGTTTTCCTTAGCGATCCTATTTCTATTTTGTGTTGAAGCGTTTTTGTTATTTCACTCTACCGTTTGTGTTTTCACAGATTTCATTAAGGGATTTATTCACATCCTCCTTAAGGCCCTCCAACATATTGATAATTGCACTTTTGATGTCCTTGTCTTATGCTTCAGTTATATTGGATTTCTCAGAACCTACTACTGTATTAGGATTACTGGCTTCTGGCAGAGAGATAACTTATTGGCTGTTCGTGTGTGTGTGTGTGTGTGTGTGTGTGTGTGTGTGTGTGTGTGTGTGTTGATGTCCAGGCTTCTGGAGTTAGGGTAACTGTGCTGTTTCTAGGTATCTGGTCTTTTCTTTGTTGGGTGGTGTGCTATTCTTTGGTTGCTATTAAATTCTCAAGATGGTAAGCAAATGTGGTAGCTGTGGGATCCCCGGTAGAAAGTGCTCCTGCAGGTCAGTCAGTGGCAGAAAGGAATAGGCCAGCCAGGACTACATAAGACCCTGTCTCAAGAGTCACCCTCTGTGAGGAGTGCGTAGGGGTGGGATGGGGGGATGGTGAGGGAAGTGGGAGGACGGGAGGGAGAGGGAACGGGATTGGTACATAAAATACGATTGTTTTTGCAACTGTCTATAACTCCAGCTCCAGAGAATCTGATGCTCCCTTCTGGCCTTTGTGGACACTTGGACACTGAATGAATGTGGTACACATACATACAGGCAAGTGAAACGCCTATGCACGCAAAATAAATTAAACTTAAGGTTGCTTTTAATTTTAAAAAATTAAATAAAAAAGACTCTGTCTCAAAAAACAAAGAGCAGAGCAAAACACAACTGAAAGAATTGATACATCTCCAGTTTGCTTTTTATTAGAACATGTAAGTATGTCACATCATTGACTCACATATTTTTGACAATTCTCATTCCTGACAGAACATTTCTCAGAGCAAGTTTCATGTCCTTATTACGAAGACTATAAATGAGAGGGTTAAGGAGAGGAGTCATTACAGAATACACAAGGGTAAGGATCTTCTGCATCAAAGTTGGGATGCCATATGTAGGACTCACATACATCACCATCACCGTCCCATAGAAGAGTGACACCACAACTACATGAGAACCGCAGGTAGAGAAGGCCTTCAGTCGGCCAGCGGCAGAAGGAACCTGGAAAACAGCCCTGAGCAGTAAAACGTAGGAGCGAAGAATGTATGCAACAGTGAAGAAGAGGACGAGGGAACTCTGGGCATAAAAAATAAATTCAGTAATAGGAGCTGGGGCACAGGACAAAGCCATCAACGGGTCCATGTCACAGAGGAAGTGATCAATGATATTAGAACCACAAAAGGGGAGCTGGGAGATGGAGAAGATAGGGATTGGGTACCCAAGGAATCCAACGAGCCAGCATGAAGACACCAGTATGCCGCAGAGCCTCCTAGTCATGATGGCAGGGTAATGTAATGGGCGGCAAATGGCCAGGTACCTGTCATAAGCCATTACCGCCAGGAAGAGACACTCGGTTGTACCCAGGGAAAAGAAGAAGTAGAACTGGAGGAAGCATCCTGAGAATGAGATGGCCTTGGTCTGAGAGAGGACGTTGGCTAGTATGTTAGGAACGGTGGAGGAAACATACCAGATTTCAAGGAAGGCAAAATTTCCCAGGAGGAAGTACATGGGGGTGTGTAGACGTGAGTCACATCGTACCGCGCAGATGATGGCTCCATTTCCCAGCAAGGTCAAGACATAGACCACCAAAAACAACACAAAGAGGAAAATTTGTATCTTCCAGGAACCAGGGAATCCCAGGAGAACAAACTCAGTCACAACATAGGCTGCTGATCTGTTCATGGGATCTAAATAGATGAAGAAAAAAGACAGGACTTTAACCCCAATTTCCTTGCTTTCAACAAACCAAAAGGTCTTTATGAGAGTCAAACAAGTTCTACAAGAAAAGACCTGAATGTTTTGAAAGTAAATAAAACCAATCCTATCTTACTTTGGATTGATTGTGGTCCTATACCAGTAATGTAACCTCTTCCTTGTCACCTTCTTGGTCCTCCTGAGATAGGAATAAAAAGGGAACTATGTAATTAGAAATAGACTACAGTGAAGGACACTGGCCATCTAGACACAAAAGCCCCAAATAACCTTCCTTCATGATTCCCAGGCTCTATTCTACAGAGCTTATAGAATCTGTGGCCTTTCAATAAATGTAGCAATCCTCTGCAGACAGCCTGGAGCCTGGAAAAAGAGAACTGTCCAGTGCCTTTATTCCTTAACACCACCATTCATCTGTGATGATGTAAAAGCCCCTAGGCCCGGCTTGAGCAGCTTTTTTTTCACCTTACAGCCCCTCTCATCTGCACGCATTTCTCATCGTTTGCTCTCTAGTAAACTTTCTGGGCGATTGTTCTTTCTCTCGAGTCTGTAAGCTTCATTCTTCTGAGTGAGACACAATCCTACGTTCAAGAAATGTGCTGACCGTTTGGACTACTCGGAATCCCACAAACCACGCTAAAAACTGTGCGTCTGAATGCCAACCTGGTCCTTCCCCTCTGTCCTGGTGGACTGTGACGGCATCTCTCAAATGCCTTGTGGACCTTTGCGAAGCATCTAGTGAGGCAGCTGGCCTAAGACTGGTCTTGTGGGTCTTTGTGGCTGTCTCTGATCAATCTCTGAACCTTCTGCACACGGTTCTCTGTCTACTGATCTCCAGTTGGGAAGGACGCTTAAGACTGACGGATTCTGGCCGACACTACTTCTTGGTGGATGCCCAAAGGTCTTACAGCGGGACCCACACTCGAATAGTTTCTGTGAGGGTCTCCCCGCTCTGTGAGCACTCTCCTCTGGGAGGGGAGACATACTGCCAAGACTCTCTTGGTGGCCTGGATGGGTTCCCCTCTCACCCAAATCCACATCCTTTTTTCCTCATTCTCATTAGAAAAGAAACATGCATCTAAAATAATAATAAAAATATAAAACAAAAGCAAGCAGACTGTAATCGGGCAAAACAAAAGAAAAAATTGACAAAGCACAAGAAACACACACAGATGCGGAAACACACGTGTTCACACACACAGGAATCCAAAACCAGAAAACCTAACGTATGCACAAAGGACATATAAGACAAAAACAAATAAATGTCCCTGACAAAACATTGTGGGACAAAGCATCTCCAAAAATGCCATGGAGTTGGTTTTGTGTTGCTCATCCACTGCTAGGCATGGAGCCTGCCCTTGAGAGTGGTTTGCAACCTTTGAATACACCTGTGAAGGATTATCTAGACGTGGCTAAGTGGGGTGGGCAGACCCACCTTAACTGTGGGTGGCACCATTCCATGTCTTTGGACCTAGAGGAATAAAAGGCAGAAAGTGTGCTGAAAAAAAAAAAGAGAGTGGTTTGTACACCCAGTAAGTTTTAAACTAAGGCCCACTTCAGGTTGACATTTTTATTTCCTTTTCCAGACAGGGTTTCTCTGTGCAGCTTTGGAACCTATCCTGGCACTCGCTCTATAGACCAGGCTGACCTCGAACTCACAGAGATCTGCCTGCCTCTGCCTCCCGAGTGCTGGAATTAAAGGTGTGTGCCACCAATGCCCAGCCTCAGGTTGACAATTTTTAAAAGCAGAGGTAATATGTTTGTGACTCTGGGATCCCTTACCCACAGAAGCCAACCCTCCAAAGAAAACATTTCATTACAGAAGCACAGCTCCCCTTACAAAAGTTATGTGTCTCTATTTCTGGGGCATACATAACTTCTTCTGCCTGTGGTCTCCTAACTTCTATCCTTTAACTAATCTGTTGTATGAAATGGTCTCAGAGGGTCCCCACAAACTTTTAAAGCTCCTAATTCCTGCCAGGGGGCATTCTTACTCCTCAAAAATAAAGTCTTAGCCTCTGGCTGCTCTGGCCCTGGCTTTATTTTGTCTGCCTTTATTTGAACACTAGATAGGGTTATGTCATGGGTCTCCTAGGAAGTGGTGCAATATAATTTCCAAATGGCTGAGAAAGGCTGTTCCAGAACGGCCTACCTGCATATGAAATTTTGTCTTTTGTTAGAACAGTTCTCTCTCTCTCTCTCTCTCTCTCTCTCTCTCTCTCTCTCTCTCTCTCTCTCTCTCTCTCTCTCTCTCTCTCTCCCTCCCTCCCTCCCTCCCTCTCTCTCCCTCTCTCTCTCCCTCTTTCTCTCTCTCCCTCTCTCTCTCCCCCTCTCTCTCTCATAATTATTCCTTTTCTTAGAATTTATTTATTTTCTTTTATGTGTGAGTCTTTTGCCTGCATGTATGTATGTGTTCCCTGGATGTGCCTGGAGTTAGAAAAGGATCCCCAGGAACTGGAGTTACAGGTGGTTGTGAACCAACATGTGTGTGCTGGAAACTGAACCCAGGTCCCCTACAAGAGCAACAAGTGCTCACATACCTCTGAGCAATCTCTCCTCTTTTAACCCACAAAACTCTAAGATGTGAGCGCCCCTCTTCGTTTCACACCTATATACTGCACTTGTTGAAATCTCTTTTAGCTTCCCACACAATCTCTGTTCTCTCCCTGCAGCCTCCATGCAATACTTGATGCTCTCTCAAAACACCGTTGATGTAACCTTCTGCAGACACCATTGCATAGGTCCAGAAACTTCAGTTCTGCTTCTCTGGGATCAGAAGAAACTCTTCATGATCACAGCTGCTACTCTAACCTCGATTTAACACACAGAAAACCGATTATACAACTTTTCCACATATCTGGAATTCCCTGCATAGCAGCCTAACCCTCCTTCACAAAGAATAATCGTCATGTCTGGAGCCTACACAAAGAAACTCCTTAGTCATGAAAGTGTTATTCAAAAATAGAGAGTCCCTCATTCCAATGCATTATTCCGTGTTGTGGACATTACTTTTATTTCTTCTGAACAAGCCACTGACCTCTGACCTAGTGCTTTACTATACCATAGTAGGTGTCTATGTATATGTTTACGTCCCTATGTGGGTTTGGGCAGGTCCCCTGGGAGGCTATAATCATCAGAGGTGGGTCAGACCCGGGACCTCTAGAAGAACAGTAAGTGTTTCTTCCAGCCACTTCTTGGTAAACTTTAAGGGTAAGGAAAAGGAAGGTAATTTTATAAAGGGATTTAAGACGAAATGGAAGGGAATTTTTGTCTCCCATTTTATATGGTGGAATTAATTTTGTTGGGGAAAAGAGAGGCCATTTTTTTAATATTTAGACAGTAAGTTGTGCATCAGTGGCAAAAAAAGATGTATTTATTGATTGAACAAATAAAATGTGCGACCATATGTTTTTAAACAATAAGAGCTTTGTAATTGGCTAATACTTAAAATGATCCGATAAAAAGTGTTAAGGGGACTTGAGAGACATGCAATGGTTAGAACAGACTGCTCTTGTAGAGAATCTGAGTTCAGTTCTCAGCACCCAAATTGGGCAGCTCAAAGTGTCTGTAACTCCAGTTCCAGAGGTCTCTGGTGGTTCTGGACCTCCCCTTGCCATATACACAGAATTTTAAAATAATTAAAATGCATCTTTTTTTAAAAGAGTCTTAACAAAACTAACAGTTTGTATCTTAAGGTTCTTACTAATTTTAGATCTCCTGTTTTGGATATTGGAGGTTACCAGGAATGGAAGAGAAAGAAGTTTGCGAGGTAGCAAAGAGCACAAGATTTAAAGGATCATTTGTGATTCCTGAGAATAAACATTTGGGCTACACTACTTCTAGTCCCTGTTTGTGGCTGGATTATTATTATTATTATTATTATTATTATTATTATTATTATTATTTAATTTTATGTGTGTAGCCATTTTGCCTGCACATATGTTTGGTACCACATGTGTGCCTGGGGTTTGGGGGGCCAGAAGAGGGCATTGGATCCCTAGGACAGATGGCTGTGACCTGCCCTGCGGATGCTGGGACTCAGACCAGGTCCTCTGGGAGAACCGCCAGTGCTCTTAACCACTGAGCCATCTCTCCAGCCCTAGTTCATGATTATAGAGGAAGCGTGGAAAGGTCTGGCATCCGAGCTTCAATGTCCAGCTTCCTAGTCAATGGTGAATCCAGAAGATACGGTTTACCATCTTCCTTGAAGGAACTCAGGAAGTGGGTCCCAGGCATTTGTTTTCAAAACATAAACCAATCCCCTTTCCAAACTACAGATGGCAGATGAAGGACTTACATATTTTTAAACAAGGAACTAGAATCATGAGCTCATAGTTTCATGATGGGGGGGATAGGTGTTTGTTTTGTTTTGTTTTGTTTTCTAGACGGGGTTTCTCTGTGTAGTCCTGGCTGTCCTGGGACTCACTTTGTAGACCAGACTGGCCTTGAACTCACAGAGATTTGCCTGCCTCTGCTTCCCATAGTTTCCTGATTTTTGTTGTGAAAAACAGATCACACCTATTTAATGTGAATAATAGCAAGGATACGCCCCCATGTACAGTGACTGCACACTACACTTTATCTTCCCTACTGCTGTGCCCCATAAAAGATTCGTTAGCAGCAACATTATTTTTCTCTTAAGCCTTTGAGGAAAATGCAGGTAAGTAACAGAATGATCAAAGAGGAGATGCTTAAAGGAAAAAGAGTAATTGGTTTTCATAATAATGGAACAGACTGGCTCAGCAAAATCCCATCTTCTAGAAGTTCTTCTTATATAGTTTTCCTTACTATGTAATATTTTTATTATTTAAAACAAACTTTACATATTTTGATCATATTCTTCCCCTCTCCTGAATCCTTCCAGGTCCTCTCCCCCTCCTATCCATCCAGCTTTAAGTTCTTTCTCAAAAAACAAACACCCAATAAAAAACAATCTCCCCCAAAAAAATATATTAATAAAATCATGCCCAAGAAGAAAATAAAAAAGAAAACACCAAAATGTAACCAAATAAAAGCACACAAAAATACTGTGAAGTTCATCATATGTTAGTCAGCTACCCCTAAACACGAGACCTATCCTGGAGTTGATGAACACAGTGTCACTCTATTGAAGAAAACTGATTTTTCCCTCTCCCAGCTGATAGAAATGACAAACTCGGCAGCTTGGTTTTCTGAAGTTACTTTCAAGTAGTTTATCAGTATGGAATTTCTGCCACTTGACACTGTTCCTCGTGCATTTGAAATTTGTAAAGCAATTTTTCATCTGTAATCCTAAGGAATAAACTTCTGTGTATGTGCGGTCTCAGTATAATAATCATGCAACAATTAAACCTACCGGTACAAGTGTGATAACCTACCAGTACAAGTGTGACAGCGATTATCTTGACCAAATGTCCGTCTTCCCCGGACGCTCACTCGGCACACTGCCTCACATACCACTGGATGACTCCTGGAAAATGAGATTGTTTCTGAATGATGCTCTGACAATCACAATAACATATGAGGGAATAGTGTAACTGACTATACTCACTGTTTATTTTACAATTGTGGCTCAGAAAGGGTTCAAAACTTTTCACCCAATGAATATTTGTCCTGGTATCACACATGAAAAGTTTGGGGTTTTTTGTCTCACTATGTAACCCTTTCTGGTTCAGAACTTGCTCACATTCACTGAGAGCAGCCTGATTCTGCCCCTTGCATGTCGGGATTAAGCATGAATGCTTGGTCCACATTTGGAACTTTTACACAAAGCTATTCCTCCCCATCTCCTTTAAATCTTCCCTGAGAAACCCTAAGTAGTTAAATTTATTAAGTAAAAGGTGCCCTATAAAGTCACTGAGCTAGCTGTAATGTCTATGTCTCTTACATGCAGGCTAGCTTTCCTAAATGAGCCTGGAGAAAGGAATGGGGACCGTGGAACCTCACCTCAGAGTCAGATGTCTCCTTGATGGCTCTGCGAAGAAAACTCACACAGGGGAATTGATCCATATGTGGGTTCACTTCGCTTCAGTTCCAGAGATTCTGGAGACGCGTGTTTCCTAGGACTTTGTTGAGATTTCTCTTATGCATGTGCTTCCTCTCAGGGATTACTGTAACCATCGCTCCCCCTTCCCTCCCCGATGGTCTCAGAGGCTTCCTGGTTTCCCCTGAGGAGCGTTCTTCTTCCAACCCTTGGGATTCACCTGGAATTCAGTATATTTGCTTCTTTATGTAGTAACCCTCGCAAGTTATCTAGAGTTAAGGGAAGGGAGGAGCTATGGAAAATGCCACCTAAATTCTAGGAGGCTTCCGAGTGTACCTACCCCATTTCAGAATCTTTCTCTGAGACACAGTGAGACAAGGCGTAGTTTCACCTACGACCCTAGTTCTGAAACTGAGATATGTTGGTAAGCAAATCTTCCCCTTCTAGTAATAATGAAATACACTAACACAAAGAAACACAGAACTGCATTCTATTGGTCTTATAAAAAATTAAATCTAAAGCAGACATGGTTGTGCATGCCTTTAATCCCAGCACTCAGAAGGCAAGTGGAACTCTGTAAGTTCCAGGTTGGAGAATGGGAGGTGTGATCTTTTATTTTAATCTTTTTCTTTTCTTTTTTGGTCCCTACAGGGAAAATGAAATATGTTTAAAATACTGTAATAAAAACTAATCAGAAAAATGTAAAAATTACCAATACTTATGTTACTATGCATTTGCATACCAGAACTTTATTTGTTGTATTTATTTATAACAATAAGGTTAT
The DNA here is from genome assembly GCF_017639785.1 of Mesocricetus auratus. NCBI lineage: Eukaryota > Metazoa > Chordata > Mammalia > Rodentia > Cricetidae > Mesocricetus > Mesocricetus auratus. Next base: position 437,060 of record NW_024429225.1, on the reverse strand, counting down.
GGATTCATGAGCAATGAACCTCAACAGCTCAGTCTCTTTCCTTCCTTTCTTCTTTCCTTCCTTCCTTCCTTCCTTCCCTCCCTTCCTTCCATCCCTCCTCCTCTCCCCCTTCTCTTCCCCCCTCCTTTCCTTTTTTTCAAGACAGGGATTCTCTGTGTAGCCCTGGCTGTCCTGAACCTCACTCTGCAGACCAGGCTGGCCTTGAACTCTGCCGCCACCGCCAGGCTCCAGCCCTTTTCTGTGAATCCTCACAGTGTCAATCTATGAGTAGGGTGGACTGTGCTTTCACTGAAGATAGCACCTTTCTCTTTGGCTTCCTTTTTTTCTGATCATTTTTTTCTTCACTCATTTTCACTGAGTTCCCACTGTGCTTAGTGTGCTCAATTAATTCTCTCGTCAAGGGTCTTGTCCTTAACCTGCCTGTTTGCAACAATGCCAACAGCTTGTGGGAGACATTGTAGAGTCCAGTTACGCCATGGTAACGTTGATGCAGCATTCCTTATGGAACATCCTCATGCCTTTGATGTCTACACTATCACCCTTCTAATAGAGTCACACGTGTAAACAACTCCACATTTTCTTAAAGACCAAGAGGGTAAATTCCTGGAAGACAGTGATTCTCGTTGAAAAGCCAATAGACCCTCCTGCTCGTATCTAACTGAAACTTAGTACTCACTGGTCTTTCCTACCTCTTCCGTGTTACCATGAAGCCTTTGGTAGCTATCACTGTGCCATCAGCTTCTACACCTCACCGTCATGAGATCTCACATGGGAATACATCAAGCAGTACCCGTCTTTTTGTGCCTGGGCTGCTTCACTCTAACACAACGATTTCTGGTTCCATCTGGGTTATTGGAATTGAAGGAGTTACAGTTTTTATTTATTTTATATATTTTTGGTTGTGAGCCTAGCCTTTAACGGCTGAGCCATCTCTCCAGCCCCAATTTTTATTTATTTTTTAATTTAACTTTTTGAGAGAGTCTCGCTATGCAGCCTTGCATCGTTTGGACCTTATTATATAGACAGAGCTGGAACTCACAGAGATCCACCTGCCTCTGTATCCTGAGTATTGAAAATAAGTTAAAGATGTGCAATGCCACACCTTGCCTGGATCTGTCCTCTTTAGCTCTACTGAAAACTAACTTGACTCCCTCAAATGGCCCATGAAGACTGGTCAGATAACTTTACTTATCAGTTATAAAAGGACCCTATTCCTTCCCAGGGGGCTGAGCCTCTTCCTCCCTCTCTGAGATTTTGCTGTCTGTGTTTCTGTTCATAGTATCTATTTTTCATTAGAACTTTTATATTAATTTTGGAACGGTGTGGTTTTTTTTTTAACCCCAAGACTTGGTGGTTCTCACCATGACACTCCCACTCTTCCCCATCTCCATTTTTACCTCTTGTTTCCTTCTACCTCTAATGGCCCTGTTTCTTCTTCACATCTTTTTCCTTCCCCTCCTTCTCCTTCCCCGGTTCCTCTCTTCTTCCTCTCGTGGTCTCTTGTCTAGTTTCACAGCCTAGAACCACTCTCACACTCACTCACATACACACACATAAGCACTAAAATTAGGATGTACGTATGAGAGAGAGCATGTGGTATTTGACTTTCTGAACCCAAGTTATCTAGTTTAAAACAATACTTTGCAGACCCATGCATTTTCTTACAACTTTCAGTTTTCTTTATGCTGAATAAAATTCCATTATATATAAATATATATAATTCCATTATATATATATATATGTACACTTTTAGTAGCCATTTATTTTTTGATATAAAGGTAAACACTGATTGCTTTTTTATCTTCTTTTTTGTTATTGTGAACAGTGTGCGTGTGAAGTATCTCAGGGATAGCAGTCCTTTAGCTATGTACCTATAGCTGGACTGTAGGGTATCCCTACTTGCAATTTTTTGAGAAACTCTCCCACTGACTTCTGTAATGGTTGTACTAGTTTACACTCCTAGCAGCGGTGAATAAGAATACTGCTTTTCTCACACATGCTCACTGAAATTTGTCACTTGTTTTTGAGGGGCTTTTTGTGCAAATATAGGTTGTTAGTTTTTTTTATTTTATGTTTATTGGTATGAATGTGTCAGATCTTCTGAAACTAGAGTTACTGACAGTTGTGAGCTGCTGTGTGGGTGCTGGGAATTGAACCCAGATCCTCTTAGAAAAGCAGTTAGTGCTCTTAACTGCTGAGCCATCTCAACAGACCATAATTTTATCTTTTAATTTAAATGTAATTATATCCTTCCCCCTCCTCTCTTCAAACCATTCATGTCTCCCTATCCATTCCCTTTCAAATCCATGGTCTTGTATTCCTTAATTGTTTTACATATATGATATATTCGAATAAATATATAAATGCAACCTGCTGAGTCTTAGTGTTCTTCGTATGTACAATTTTAGGACTGGTCACTTGAGGTTGAATAACCATTTATGGTACTCATTTCTCAGGAAGACATTCACCCCTTTTAGAAGTCTTTAATTGCCTGTAGTTCTTCATCTAGGGGCAGGGCCTAGTGATAATTACCTATCCACGTTGGCATGTCAACTGCTCTTATATTAATCCAGATCTTTTTTGAGCAGCTGTACTGTTCAGATTTCATGGGTGTAGCTTCTCTATCAATCTAGAAAACACACATCTATAGCAGACTTCCTGGTCCTCTGGCTCAAAAAAAAATCTTTCTGCCTCCTCTTTTGCAATGTATCCTGAGCCTTAGGTGTAGGGTTGTGTCATGGATGGATCAGTCAAGGCTGTGCATCCCACGGTCAGTTCCTTCCTGCATTGTAACCAGTTGTGGCTTTTTATAATGGCCTCTGTAGGCTGCAAAGTCTTTTTGATAAGGGGTAAGAGGTATGCTTATCCGTGGGTAGAAGGATAAGGGTTTAGAATGCAGTTAGGGGGTACACTACTTTATCAGCTATCATTAGTTAGATCTATAAACTCACTAGCCATGGCTCACTAGGTTTTCAGTACAAGTTATTTTCCACCTGTTGAGTGGACCTTTAGATTTTTCAGTTAGCAGTTGGTAACTACAAAGACCTAAGTGCCACCACCTCATCTTTAGTGATGTCTTACCTTCCTGACCATTCTTGTGGTTCGTAGGCGTGACAGCTGGGTAGGACTGTTGAATGCTTTCTTCCCTTGGCAGCTAGCACAGTACCTTCAAGTATTATGAAAACTAGTCCCCAGGGATAAAGCTTTTGGGCCAGATTCAGCTCAGTCTCTGAGTCCTGTGTCTGAAGACTGTGTTGTCTTCGGCAATATGGAATTACCTTCAGCCTCCAGGAGGCAACCAAAGGAAACAGCAATACCTTGTATTGTTTTGGGAGTCACTTGGACTCCCCTGACCAACAAGCCAAAAGGAGATTTCTCATGCCTGATACTGTTGTTTTTAAGATAGTCTATGGTTCTTGAGGGAGCATTATCACCCCAAGTGACATAATTTCATTTAACCTATACACATATGCAATGTATATGTATATACATATACATATATGCTTTTAGATGAGTATAAAAAATGCAATTCTTTATGACTTTTTAAAAACATTCTAGTGTTTTCCCCTACCTGCTTCCTCTCCTTCTATATCAACCTGTCTCACTCCTCCCCAAGTAAAATATCCCCCATTTTTCCATTTCTGTATTCATCTCACTTCTATCCTGCTATTCCCCTCTCCAGTACACCCACCCTGGACCAAGGTCCCTATTTCTTTCCTGGTTTCTGCTGTTATTCCATGTTATCTTCTAACATCTGAGGATTTGGAAATAGAAACCACAGATGAGAAAGTATATGCAGCGTTGGTCTTTCTGGATTTGGACTACCTTACTCAGTATATTTTCTAGTTCTCTCCATTTGCCTGCAAATTCCGTGATTTTATTTTTCTTTGTAGTTAAATAGTCTTCCATTGTGTATATATATCACATTTTCATTATCAATTATTCAGTTGAAGAACATATCTGCTGTTTTCATTTCCTGGGCAAGATTGTGTGGAGTAGGATATGGCCTTTTGGACATCTGCCAAGTATGGGATAGCTGTATAGTATAATAGATTTATTTTTAAGTGTTTGGGAATCCTCAACATTTATTTCCAGAATAACCGGACCAGTTTGTAATCTTACCAAAAGCAAATGAATGTTTCTCTTTCCCCACATCCTCACCACCATCATTTGTTGTTGGCTGTTTTGTTGACCTTTGTCATTCTGACTGGATGAAATCTCCAAGTTGTTTTGATTTGCATTTGCCTAATTGCTAAGAATAATGAACACTTTTTTCATATTTGATAGCAGCTTTTTATTGGTTACAAAACCTAAGCCCATATACAAAATTAGGAACACGTTTAGATGCCTCTTTTGAAAGAACATTTTAGTAGTTTTTAAACTGAGTTAAAAAAATAAAAACAATGCAATTTTAAAACACTGTTTTGAAAACTTAAAAGTGCAGCAATACACTCAGTTTCCTTTATCTACGAAATGGTGTGATTCCAATTCAAAACTGTAAGGTCACAGCAAACTGAATCAAGCAGATGCACACAAGTCTGCACTGCTTGATGCTCATGTTAAAGGTTAGTTTGCACTTAGGACAAGAGAGGAAATAGGAATCATCACAGTAGAGACCCAATTTAATCTCAATGTGTACAAATTTGAAAAGGTAACTGTCAGTTAAGTAGGAAGGGTCCATAAGAAACTACACTGGAAGGGGACAATCACACTATCCAGAAGATTTGGACATTAAGGATTTCACCGAAGTTTGTGACCTTAATTCATTCCGACTTTGTTATTCCTACTTTTAGTGAACACTACACAGTTTCAAAGTTTAGACAAGTGTTTGAACAGGATGCAGTTACCATAGGAAGCTTTAACTCAAAGTTTGGGTAAAGAAAAAAGGCACAATGAACTTCAACTCAATTTTATGTGCACAAGAGTTGAAAAATCTGAGCCACTTTAAAGAGAAATTGATTCTAAAATGTATAAAACGTATAAATAATCAGAGACCAAACCACTATATTAAAACAGATTCTCTAGCAAGTAAAAATCTTGCAGTTTAAACATACGCTTGTATCCGTTTTAGATACAAGACAAAACTCACTCTTTAAAGTGGCTCCACCTTGGCAGATACCTATATTTGGAATGAAGCCCACCTGCTATGTGTTGTTTATCAGTGAAAACACCCCAGCTGATTCACAAAGCTCTGATGGCATCCATCTCCTCTTCAGCACAGTAAACACACCCCCTATCTGAAAACTAACTTAGTTTAGAGTTCTATCCCTTCGCATCAATGCATTGGGAAATTATACCCAGTGAACAAGAGCAGCAAACCCATTTCTGTGACAGCACAAATTATTTAGTTTAAAAAAATTTCAAATCCATATTCATTCATTAATAACTGGGTCAGACAATTTGCCAAAAGCAATGACTTTACACAGTAACACGAGATTTTGCAGAGTTGATGATCACTGCAAATCAGGCTAGTTCAATAACTGCAGATCATTCCTCTGTACAGATCCTTGGTTTCTCTTTACCATGTGCAGGTGCTTTGAGTGGGATGGGATGAGCTCCCCAATACTCAAGAATGAAGTCTTGTAACACTTCTAAATGGTTGCTGGTTTGTTGCCACACATTATCAAAAGTACTGGTTACTAAGTAAAAAATGTTGTAAGACTAAATTACAGTAAGCATGAAAGCTCCAGTTTAAACCCAATATAAACCAACCATATCCAATTGTCAAATTAAAACAAAACAAAAAAAATTAACTCCCAGAGGCTGAAAGCAAGACTATCTTAAAACATCAGCATGAGTATTTTAGACCTTTTCCATCCTTGTTTTGACTTATTCATCTATTTACGTATGGTTTGTAGTCAGGGACTCTTGCTTTCAACTTAACAGAAGTTCAAGTCTGTAACAGGTTGCAGCTCGGGTAGAGACCATGCACAGCATTTGATTATTCAAAACAGCAGGAACACACAGGCTGGAGTGAGTGGTCAAATAGAGTTTGCTGTTCTCAACAATTAGGTATAATGACGAAAGCATTAATTACCACTGATATCTAAAGCTCTTGCTCCAACCCTGGCTTCTGAGGCAGATATTAAACACATCAATTCACGGTAGTGAAATACAGTTTTAAAAAACTTATCTTTTTAATCAATAACCAAGTTTCTTGTTTCTAAGTTATTACTTTTTTTTGTCAGTTCCACCAATGAAAATCATTTGGCTTGTACTTTAATTCTTCCACATAAGAATATGAAAATATGCTTGTGGAGGACAATAATGGAAGCTCAGATCACACTGCACTTCTGTAGTCTTCCAATATGAGTTAAGTATCATACCAAAGTGAATTGATCCACAGCGCACCTTTTTCTAAAGCAGTATCAGTGGGCAGCTGATCGCCACCACTATGGAACATTTTAACTGGAGACTGCAGTTGGCACCAGGGAACATGGAAGAATAGGGTAGTTGAGACTGTTAAGGAGAATTCTAAAACAGTTTAGGAAATCATGCATATGCACTTACAATCCATGTGAGAGTGACTTTTGGCAACTGCAAAGTGACTGAGACATGGCTTGCTTTAGAAGCATCAAAACGAAGAGGCAAGAGAGCCGGGAGCCTTCTGTTGCTTGCTGTCTTGTCGCTTGGTGGCCATCTGGTGGTGTTTGTATTGAATGAAAGGTGCTGCACTTAACTGACTTTAGAAATTAAATTCTTTTGTTTGAAGGTTGGCTGTTGGGTCAAAGTTGTAAGTACCTCCTTGTGTTGCTTCAGGAATGAGGCTAGGATTTTCATCAATATCATCACCAGAGAAATATTGATCTATGATTTCAAATGCTAATTTATGTATGTCTTCATTTTCATGTTGCTGCAAAACTTCAATTTTCTCCAAACCTCCACATTCTCCTATGATTTCGGCTATTGTGCTTGTTTCATCCCCAGCCATTGTCAGGATATTCTTTAGACCATCCAGAACCACCTGAAGAGAGTCTTTTACTGACAGTCAGTTACGGAATGGTGGTATGACATTCTGTTGTACAAGGTACTCAACTTGATCTTTTCTGCCACCTATCGTTAAGTTGCTAATTGCCCAAGCAGCTTCCTTTTGTGTTCCGAAGTCCCCCTTAGCAAGCTGGTGAATGACATGGGGATTAGCCCAGCGTCTATCACAGCTTGGACTTGCTGCTGGTTGCCTGCTGTTATACTGGAGAGGAACCATGCTGCTTCCTTATTTATTTTCTCTTTCGGGTGTGACAAGAGGTTTGGGAAGTGGGACAGCACATCGCAGTTAAGAACCCCTCATCAGTGCCAGTCACCCTGTTCCCAACTGCTCTGAGTGCTGCAGTTTGAACTTTCACTTCCTGGTGGCAATGAACACTTTTTGAGGCGTATTGTTTTTTGGTTTTGCTTTGTTTGTTTTGTTTTCCATTTTAGTTTTCCAGACAGGGTTTCTCTGTGTATCCTGACTGTCCTGGGACTCATTCTACAGACCAACTGGCCTTGAACTTAGAGATCCACCTGCCTCTGCCTCCTGAGTGCTGGGATTAAAGACATGGGCCACCAACACCCAGTGCATTTTTATTTCTGTTGAAAACAGTTTGTTCTGACTTATAACCCATTTTAATCAGGTCATTTATTTCTTGACTATCTATTTATACATTTTAGATATTAATCATTTGCCATAAGAATAGTTGGCAAGTAAAGGACAACAATGTTATAATTCACAGACCCAGAGAAACTAGGTAAAAAGGGACACATGACTTTCCCTGTGTAGGGGAAACAGAGATCTCCTGGGTAGACTGAGGGTGGGTGGTGATGGGAACATGAAGGATTGGGCTGGGGGAGCGGATGGAGGGAAGAAAGTAATGAAAGAAATGTCTTGATGGGGTGGTGGGTTTGGAGGTCAGGCAGAAACCTGATGCAAGGGAAACTCCCACAAATCTACAAGGATGACCCCAACTAAGACTCCTAGCAATGGTGGACAGGTAGCCTGAACTGACTATCCCCTATCATCAGGTCATCAGAGAGCCTCCATCCAGTAGCTGATGGAAACAAATGCAGAGACCCACAGCCAAACACTGGATCAATCTCCAGGAACCCTGTTAAAGAAAAGGAGGAAGGATTTTGAATAAGTCAGGGGGGAACAAGGCCATCACAAGAGAACCCACAGAAACAACTAACCTGGGTTTATAGGACCTCACAGACTCTGGACCAACAGCTAGGGAGTCTACATGGGACCAGCCTAATCCTTAATTACATTCTAAATTTTGGGGGGGGGTATTATAATTTTTTATTTAACTTTTTACACATGTTACTCCCAGCTCCCTCTCCCTCCACCCCCCGCTCTCCCAATCCCTCAACCCCCCACTCCATCACCTCTCCGCTCCCCAGGGAGGACAAGGCCTTCCATGGGGAATTTTCAAAGTCTGTCATATCCCAGGCAGGACCAAGGTCCTCCTCAATGTGTCCAGGCTGAGAGAGCATCCCTCCATGTGGAATGGGCTCCCAAAGTCCATTTGAATGCCAGAGATAAATACTGATCTACTATCCGAGGTCCCATAGATTGCCGAAGACTCCTCTCTGACACCCAGGTTCAGGGGATCTGGGTCAGTCCCATTCTGGCCTCTCAGTCATCAGTCTGGGGTCCATGCATTCCCCCTTGTTTAGATCAGCTGCTTCTGTGGGTTTCACCAACTAGGTCTTGATTCCTTTGCTCATCACTCCTCTTTGTAGCTCCTGTTTAGGCAGCTGACCTAAACAAGGGGGAACACATGGACCCCAGACTGATGACTGAAGAGGCACCAGCATGGGACTGATCCAGACATCCCCCAAGCCCCGAACCTGGTGTCAGAGAAGAGGCCTCGGCAATCTATGAGACCTTGGAGAGTAGATCAGTATTTATTCCTAGCATACAAATAGACTCTAGGAGCCCATTCCACATGGAGGGATGCTCTCTCAGCCTGGACACATGGGGGAGGGCATAGGTCCTGCCTGGGATGATATGACAGACTTTGAAAATTCCCCATGGAGGCCCTTACCCTCCCTGTGGAGTGGAGAAGGGATGGAATGTGGTGGGGGTGGGAGGACTGGGGGGGCTGGGGGAGGAGGGGAGGGAGAGGGAACTGAGAGTAACATGTGTAAAAAGTTAAAAAAAATTATTGGGAAAAAATTCCGCTGAGTAATAATAGTTGAACTCTGTTGATAATGCTGATTTTTTAGTTACAACAGGTTGTCTGATAAGCTAGGATAAAAACCTACAACCGCAGAGCAGTGACCGAATTAACATGTCGGGCATCACTGATTGCCCTAAGCTATAACCATCATTGTTTTGAGTGTTCCTCATCATCTATCTGACATCACTGCTGGGCAACTCGGGCATGATCCTCATTATCATGGTGCACGCCAAGCTGCAAACACCTGTGTAATTCTTTCTCAGACATCGAGCTCCTAAAAATCTTGGTTATTTGACAGATAGTAGAACCCAATTGTTAAGAAATTTTATTGTGGATTAAAATCTAGTATCTCGCAGTCAGTTTTCTATTATGTGTTCATCCCTTGTGAGCTTTTATTCTGTTTTCAGTGTCCTATCACCACTATGTAGCCGTCTGGCAGCCTCAGTGTGTGCTGTAGTCAGGCCCAAACGAGTATGTCAACTCCTGGTGCCAACCCTTATCTTTACTGCAGAAGTGTGGATGCTCTCGTTGCAATTAAGATTTTCACATCGTCTTCCTTTGCATAAAATGTCATCAGTCATTTCAACCGAAAAAGAAATGTTACAGGTCCAAAGCGAAACTTACCTTGGACTATCTTAGCCCTTTAACAGTCGATCTATTACCTTCATGTGTGGGTGACAATATTTAAAGGGAATTAACTTTAAAGAGACCTATGTGGCAGACTATTATTTTCAGGTGTGTGACGATAGTTTGTGCTGCACGGATTTAACTCCGTGAAGCTGTCTTACCGTGCCTGTCTGAAACACCAGTGGTCCTGATAAAGAGCTGAACGGCCAATAGCGAGGCAGGAGCAAGGATGGGCGGGGCCGGCAGGCAGAGGGGATAAATAGAAGGAGACCCGAGGAAAGACAGCAGCAACAACTAAAGGAAAAGGAGAGGAGGACATCAGGGGCAGCCACCCAGCCAGCCACAGAGGTAGAAGGAAAGTAAGGTATAGGTATACAGAAACAGAAAGGTAAAAGCTCAGAGGCAAAAGATAGATAAGAAAAGCTGGCTAGAACCAAGCCAAGCTAAGGCTGGGCATTCATAACTAAGAAGGAGCCTCCCTGTATGATTTACCTGGGAGCTGGGTGTTGGTCCCCCTAAAAAGGATAAAAAGTAAAAGAGTAAAACAGATCTATCACAGCCCTATTGAAACGGATCTGTACTCTTATTGTACCTTCCCTACAACACCCTCTAAAGCAGTGGCTTTAGTAGTTTCTCCTGTGATGGTGGCCCCAATCATAAGATTATTTTCGTTGCCACTTCATAGCTGTTATTTTCCTACTGCTATAAATTGTATTGTAAATGTGTTTTCCGATGATCTTAGGTGACCCCTGTGGAAAGGTTGTTTCACCCCCAAAGGGGTCTGATCCACAGGTTGAGAAGTGCTGATTTAGAATGATAACATTAATGAAACGATGCAGCAGCAGGCGAATCTCTGTAGACAAGGCCAGCCTGGTCTACAAATCCAGTTCCAAGTCAGCCAGGGCTGTTACACAGAGAAACCCTGACTCAAACAAAAAGAAAGGAGGGAGGGAGGGAGGGAGGGAGGGAGGGAGGGAGGGAGGGAGGGAGGGAGGGAGGGAGGGAGGGAGGGGAGAGGAGAGAGAGAGAGAAAGAAAGAGAAGAAAGAAAGAAAGTATAATAGAAGTTTGTGTCTTTTAAGAATATAATTTGTTGGTTGATTGTGGCACACACCTTTAACCCAGCACTGGGGAGGCAGAGGCAGGCAGATCTCTGTGAATCTGAGGCCAGCCTGGTCTACAGAGCGAGTTCCAGGACAGAGAAACCCTGCCTCAATAAAACAACAACAAAAATAGTGTGTGCGTGTGTGTGTGAGTGTGTGTGTGTGTGTGTGTGTGTAAAATTAAGAAGTTCACCAGCAAATGTTACATTCTCTGTGACTGCCACTTTATACTCTATAGGAATATAAAAAGGTGCGGGATTAGGAAGGAGAAAGAGCTAACGTGGTCGGAACACAGAAGACTGTGACAGTGAAACTACGCTGCATGACACGGCAATCAACACCTTTCTGCACACATTCACAAAGCCCATAAAACGCTCATGAAGGGTGTAAACTATAGACTTTAAGAAATCAAGCTATGTCGACATCACTGAAAATGTTCCACTCAACGCCTTTCTGCACACATTCACAAAGCCCATAAAACGCTCATGAAGGGTGTAAACTATAGACTTTAAGAGATCAAGCTATATCGACATCACTGAAAATGTTCCACTCTGGCATGAGATACCAACCAGAGAGGCTAGGAATTCTTCGGGGGAGTGGACACCCAGGAATGCTACACTTTTCATTCCATGTGGCTATGACCTACTCTAAAATATAAAGTCTATTTTTTTAAAAAATCAATAGAACCAAATTTTTGGGCAAAGCTTCAGAACTGCTATTCACTCTGCTTTGGGCAATGACAAACAGAAGTGAGTCAAGTTTCTCACAAGGTAATGTATGGACCACGGTGCCAAGGGACAGTGATTTGCCTTTTCACATATTCATTTCTCCCATCATCCAACAGGCTCGCCTTGAACACCTCCGTCAGATACTGGTCCCCTCTCTGCTAACCAGAACAAAGCCATACACACAGAATACAGAGGCTGGCAAATACCTAGGAGAGCTTTGGCAGCACTCACGCTGCCTCTGAAGACAACACCCAAAGGAACCCTCTTCTCCTACGCCTGATCCAAAGACAAAGTTTCTTTAACAAATGAGAAAATAAACTTAATGCAGCAGAGCGGTGTCAGAAGAAACTGGGGTCCCCAGGCACAAGTCCGGAGCTCCCTGCAGTAGCTCTGCCTGCTTGGCACGGGAGTAGGGGACCCCTGAGAACTAATTAGAGAAGGAAATGAGGGCGAGGAGAGAAAAGTGATTATAGTAACTCCCAATTAAAAGTGACTTGGATCCCACAGCGTTTGAGGGACAGTGACTCACACAGTTGCATCAGTATCAACTCCCTGAACAGAAAGAGAAAGCTGGGGGGCGCAAACGTAGCTCACACTTTGGCAACCTTCCACTCCTATTCCAAGTCAATCCACATGCAATAATTAAGATGAAATGGGTAGCCATGGTCTTAGTTTTCTATAGCTGCGGTGGACACAATAGCCAAAATCAGTGTGCAGAGCACAGGGTTTATTTCAGTTTATGACTCTCGGGTCCACTCCATCACCGAGGGAAGTCAGGGTAGAAAGTCAGGGCAGGAACCTGGAGGCAGGAACTGAGGCAGACGCCATGGAAGGGCGCTGCTTACTGGCTTGTTCCCCTAACTTGTTCAGCCTGCTTCCTTATGCCATCCAGAGCCTCACGCCCAGGGATGGTGCCACCCCCAGTGAGCTGGGTCCTCTCACATGAATCATTAATCAAGAAAATGTCCCCAAAAAGCTTGCCTACAGGACAGTCTTACGGAGGCATTCTCTCAGTGATACATCTGGGTTTGTGTCAAGTTGCCAAACACCAAACTAGGACAGCCATAAAGAAAACTCCAGCATGTGACAAGAGATGTTTTTCATTAGTTCCACATAAATTTGTTGAGAACTTCTTTCATATAGTCACTCAGAAACTATGACGTCAAAGATGAAAATGCCTTCAAAAGATCCACAGCCCAAGGAGGCAAGCAGAGGATTACAATAGCTGTTGGAGCTTCAAGAGAATGGAGACATCAAAATCTCCAGTGACTAGTGTTGCCACCTACCATATTAGCAACTACGGTCACATACTGTCATCCAAGCTAGAAACCTGGGAGGCCACCTCGGATGATTCCTTCTGCCAACACATCAAGTCTGCCATCAGATACGCTGGTTTTTATCTCCTATACTTGTGGTTGTGAGCCTAGCCTTAGACAGCTAATGCCACACCAAATCCAGTAGATTCTGCGTGACAAGTTCCACAGACTGAGGCGATAATTCAAAAGAAGGAGGTCTCCTGGAAACGGTTGTGGAACTCTCAGTTGGAGAAAAACATTGGGCTGTGATTCTCGAAGAAATTTCTGCTTGTTCTTCTAGTCCTTTTTTTCAATTTTTCAATTTCAATTAACAAAATGTTCCTGAAAGCCTACACTGACATTTCAAGCGAGAGGTATAGATAAGAAACCATCCCCTGAGATGGGGTCACTGGCCACGACCTCATCTCTGGAAAAACCAGCGCTTCCCAAACCATTCACGTCATTCACGTAAGTACAAATAGTAAAAACTTTCCCAACAATAAAATTTCATATGGCTCTACATGTGTCATCAAGAGTGGGCTTAAGTGTCTGGTAACGAAAGCCTTTAATAAGAAAGAATTAAAATGTTAAAACAGCTCAATATTTCAAAACCCCACAAGAACTAGGTAATGGATGTTAAACAACAGCTGACCATAAAAAAATATTAATTTAAGAAACATGTGGTTAACTCTGGATGGTTTCATGTTTTCCATTTCTGTGTCACTGTGCCAAGTGGCAATAATGTCACATGTCTGGGTTTGTTTAACAAAAACATCCCCTGAGAAAATATCTCTATAAAAAACCTTGCCTGAGAACTACAAAATACACTCAGATTCAAACTGCCTCTGCGTTTGTTTCTGTTTGTCACTGCCGAATCCTTGACCTCCTACTCTTCGAGGACCCTCATCCCAGGGACCCCCATGCCCGGCTGGGGTGGCCCGTGGCAAGCTAAGCCATCTCTCCAGCCCGATTTTGCGTCCTAAACACCTCATGGACTTCCTTTCCCTTCCCGGCACACTGGCTCAGCACTCCTTGTCTGACTAGCACCATAATCTTTTCCCCTATAGCTAAAACTTTCTCTAACTTCTTAAGATTTCGTTTTATTTATGTGTGAATGTGTGTTTACGAGCATCTGCATGCCTGTGCTGTGGAGGCCAGAAGAGAGAGTGGGGTGCCCGGAGCTGGAGTTACAGGTAGATGTGAGCCGTGTAACACCCCGCTAAGAGCCGAACGCTGCTCCTCCACAAGAGCAGCTCGTGCAAGCTCTTCGCCAGCCCTGCTTCCTGTTTGCACACTAATAGGCAGCAAGGGCAGCATCTGAAGCCTTACCTGATTCAAACGCTATGGACTTTGTCTTAGTTTTTCCACAGCTGATGTGGACCCAGGCCTTCACATTCGCTGAGTGTGCAGCCGCTGACCCACATCCCCAGACCGTGCGGGGTTTTCTTGTACTAAACGTACAGTACACTAGTTAAAGTGGCAAGGATATATTTCTAATAAGTAATGTGCTATTGCAGCATGACTCAAACATTTTAAGCTTCAGCTTCCCCAGCAGTGAGGGGGTCTCACAGGAAGCATGAGACAATACACCAACAGAAGATTGCCGGGTAGTCAGGGAGTGAGCAGGAAGACAGCTGGCCCACAATTCGC